>NC_048595.1:321059611-321359611 GCF_003668045.3 Cricetulus griseus | reverse complement strand
ATTAACTATCTTCTTAGGAGCTTATGAACATTGTAGCTTTTATTGATTCCAGAGAATTGGACCCAACAGTAAGCAATAAAAGTCGATGGTAACTTTCTTCCCATATAGGGGTTTGCAGATCAATATTTTGAATTTACTGTAATTTGCTGGTAATGGATGGGAGAACTGAGAGCATTGCAGGGTCTTGTGGGGCACAGCTGTGCAGTATGGCCTCTCTATCTCGGCTCACTGTGGGTCATAGGCTTGCCCCAGTAGCAAGAAACATAGTTAAGTGGCAGGGTTGATGCGCGTATTTATCAAAAAGGCTTCATAAGTCCATTCTAACTACAGAAAGAGAAGTTAGACCTTGTTCACAGTGTCCTTACTTTTATACAGATGCTGAAGGAACTTCTAGTTTGCTTTGTCTTAAAAGCACTTATGTACAACATCTGGCATTGTTGTTTGATGCCCAGACAGAGGGGTGTCCCTCATAATGGGGTAACTGGGTTTGTCTTTGCTGGAGCCTTCACTGAACCATAGCCAGGTTCAAGTCTTGGGATGGACAGGGTGAAGGTATCTGGACTGTTGTTCATGACCTTGACCCATGTTATCTAGGCCCTTTGTGTCCTGCCTGCGTCCCTCAGTGAGTCTGAGCATATACTTAGGTGGAAAGTGCTGGCATCTAGGTTGTTGGTAACTGCCGACATGAGAACACCGTTGTGGTTTTGAATGTGCCCCAGGGTAAGTAAGTTGTACCAGTCTTGTTTTGTAGCTCAGGAAACTGGGTTGTAAAGGAGGCAGAGGAGGTTCTTCAAGACATTATTTTGGGTTGGAATAAAGTTTGTCTTTTTATATATGATTGATTTATGTTTCTTTTGTTTGTATGATGTATTCATGTCTCTTTCTCCCCCCCCCAGTGTGTATGTGTTTTGTGTGTGTGTGTGTGTGTGTGTGTGTGTGTGTGTGTGTGTAGACAAGAGACAGCCTCAGATCACATTCCTTAGATACTATCCACATTTTCTTTTTTGAAAAGGGAAAAGGAACCTCTCAGGTCAATTTAAGAAGGGACCTCCTAGTTCCAGTGGCCAGGCAGGTTGGTCAGTGAGCACTAGAGATTTATTTCCCTGTCTCCACCTCCTCGGGAATTATAAGTATATCACAACTGCTTTTGTTTTTGCTGTTGTTATTGTTGTTGTTTTCCATTAGTTCTGAGGATTGGACTCAGGTTCTTGTGCTTCAGTGGGCCAACACCACAACATGATAAGTTTAGCTTTAAGCATTAATCTCAATGAGACTAATTTTTTTTCTGTTGTAGCTTCTTTTGTTTCAAAAAGCTAGATTTTCCAACATGACCCAAATTAGTTTCTGTAACTTTTAAAATTGACCTGAAAAATTTCCCTAGAAAGAGTTCTTTTGTTCTTAGGGTGATTGAGCACACCATGTACAATATGACTGTGGGCTAGAAGCTGCTAACCTGGAGGCAGCTTGTGCACATCGCATGGCACATAGTAAACACTCAGTGAAGTGCAGCTGTCAATCATATGTGTGTCTTACTCTTCAGCAAAGCCCCACAGAGAAACCTGCAAACTTAGCCTTCCAGTGGATGTCTCCTTGGTAATACTGAGAACACACGTGCCTGATTCCCAGGCTTGATGTTTTGACATCGAGGGCATAATGTGTTAGGAAGTATCCCACACCACAGTAATTGATTGGAAAGGAAGCTTGTTTCACTTGCTCATTTACTTAGGGTTAGCTGATTATTTGGCATGTTACGCCTTTTCTCCTGGAGAAAAGTCTGTGTTAAAAGTAACATGCTCTCAAGACTGTGCTTCAAATAAAATCAGAGTCTGTAAAAGCAATTTAACTGTGAAATTTGCTTAGAAGAAGCTGCCCAAGTCAGTTGTGCCTCTCATTTCAGAAAGATAACTGGCAGGGTGATAGCCCCTCTGAAGTCCGTGGAAGGCACCGTGAGGGGAGACTGGTACAGATACACCCAGCTATGCTCTGGTAAGGAAGGATATACTTTCTGTTCCCTGGGCTAGGCAGGTGTGGATTTATGGGCACACTAAGACATTTGCCACCATTCCTTTGTTGGTGAAACTGAAATAATGGTGGAGAAGAGTAAATGAGGCAGTGTTTGTCAGCATGAAGTAAGCCAGTTATATTTGTGATGTAGGTAGGTTTAGTATAGACACACAATAGCCACTTTTTACATGAAAATTGTAGAGTGGAGAGGGGATTTGCCATGATGGATGCTAACTTCTCATACAATCCTGGGATACTGGCTTTGCCAGTCTCTTCTTCTGTAGCCCTGTCCCTGTGCCCGTTCTTTGGAATCCTGTTGATAGCATACACACTTTTCTGTTTCTTCATCCATTTCAGACTTCCAGTTTTTCTCTTCTGAAAGCTCTCTGTGCTTTTATGTCCTGAAGCCCCCTTTCCTCATGTCCTTATCCACCATGTCTCTTCTGACTTTCCCAGAAGCACAGCATTTCTTCTCATGTCCTTGCGATGCTGTGTGCTCAGTCCTTTCTTTAGCCTGCCTCTCTACTTCGTGCCTTTCTCTGCCTTTTCCTTGGTCCTGGCTCAGCCCTGCTCCCAGGATGCTAAAATGAGCCTCTAAGATGTCCCCGCTCATTTGCCATCTGTGAGCCATGCATCACCCTAATGCTGGAGTGGAGCTTTTTAAACATGTCACCTGGCCACCTTCTTCTGTTGAAATGCTCCATGCAGGCTCTTTGAACACAGTGCATAATGTGGCTACATCCCTGCCTTTGCACTCTGTCCTGTTGAGTTTTCTTTTTTCTCTACTCTTCAGCCATTCTGAGGGTTCACCCCACCCATCCTTCACTCCACCTTCCCTAGACGCAGTACTTCCTCAGCCTGCCCTGAGGCTGCCTAGCCAGTGCCCAGACCTTACAGTAGAAGGAGCATATGAAGCAGACACAAGCAGAGTATTGTGTCACTTGGCAATTTTTGAATCATAAAAGCAAAACACAGCAATAGACTTCCTTGGTTCACATATCCTGAAAGTCCAGAGATATGTACGGTTGGATCCATTGTTTCACAAGGCTCACCCAGTGCTCTATTTATCCCCATCTTCCCGATCTACCTTTGATGCCCATCACAAGCTCCCTACCTCTCTTGCTAACTCTCTTGGATGAGGCACATGAACTTCTTTCTGGGGCTCCCTGAAAAAAACATCAGTTTACATCTGCTTTGCCCAGGTAGACCACATCCTATCTCTCAATTCATTACTTTGGCCAAGGAAAATGAGCTTTGCTACTTGTATAATTTAGTCAGAGCTGCTAGAGCAATGGTTCTCAACCTTCCTAACACTGCAACCCTTTATTAAGTTCCTCATGTTGTGATGACCCCTAACCATAACAGTATTTTCATTGCTACTTCATAATTGTAATTTTGCTACTGTTACCAATCATAATGTTTTTTCTGTGTTTTCCGATGATCTTAGGTGGCCCCTGTGAAAGGATCGTTCAACCCCCAGGTTGAGAATCACTTAGAAGTTAAGGATTATGCTGGTTGCATCAGAAGTTGTCATCTTTTATAACAGGGGACATCAAATGGGCAAGGGAGGGTGCTGACCCTCTTCAAAGGAAGCCCAGTGTCGCCCCCTCCCCCCGTAAATCTATTGAAGAGCCCTCCTGTATCCCAGGCCTTTTCACACCACATTTTACACTGAGTGAAGTCCTTTATCCCCAGAGCTGGCATGGTCTCTGCCAAATCAACCTTTACTGAAAAGTGTGTGATTGAGTAAAGGAAACCCATTGCACTTGCTTTAATCTCCAAATGTGCCCTTGTCTTCACCCTTGACAGAAGGTTTCTGCCTTCACAGTAACTGAATTTATAGAATCACAAGTGAATAACTCCACTTTTACTTTTAAAATGTGTCTGTTTCAGTTGTACTGTGGGCAAAGCTGATGTCCAGTTTGTCTTCCTCCTCTTCATCAGCATCATCAGCATCACTGACAACCTCCCCTTGCTTGTGTTTTCATTCATTCCCTTCTCTCGGCCTGTCCCATCACCCCTCTGGCCTGCTTGCTATGGTTTGAGATATGGTTTCTTGGTACATTCCCCAAAGGTTCATGTCTTGAAAGCTTGATCCTTGGCATGTCAGTATGGAGAGAAGAGGAAGCCTTTAAAAGGTAGAACCTACCAGGAAAGTAATTAGGTTGTCAGAGATGCTGTACTCAGAGGACATAAGGCGTGTTCAGGGTGGTGTGGCCATATACAGGATGCCTTCTGCCAGAGGGATGACTTCTTATGGGACTTTGGGTCCTACAGGAGTGGGTTATTATAAAATGAGTTATCCTGGCTCCCTCTGGCTTTCTATTTCACCATGTGCTCTATTCTGCACATGCTGTAGCCATGTTACCATTCACCACACGGTCAAGAGGTGCTCTCACTTGGATCCTCAGCATTCCAAACTGTGAGCTGCACACCTCTTATGTTTAAGAATTACTCCACCTTAGGTATTTTTTGTAGCAATGGAAAGTGTTCTGACATCCTCTTATTTTCACAATGGATATAGGTGGGGAAATGATAACAGATGGTGTGTGTGTGTGTGTGTGTGTGTGTGTGTGTGTGTGTGTGTGTGTGTGTGTGCGTGCGCGAGCGCCTGTGCATGTGAGTTGAGGCCAGAAGAGGACATTGGGTATCCTGCTCTATCACCACCACCACCAGAGCCTCGAGCTGGGTTGGCAGCCAGCAAGCCCCAGTGATTTTACTGTCTCCACAAACAACAGTGTTGGAGTTAGGGGTGTATGTGCCCTCACCTGGCTTCTTAGGTAAATACTGGGGATCAGAACTCAGATTCTTATGCTTATGTAGCAAATGTTGATACCAAAATGAGCCAGCCCTCAGTTCAGTTTTCCATATTGTTATCTGATGGGCTTATTCCTCTGGTCAATTGCTAGTGTCCGTGGACTTTTTCCATGACGATACTTGGTATTCTGTCCAGACAGCCAGTTTTATGATTGTAGACAGAAAAAGTAAAACAGATCCTGCGGGAAGTGAGGAGCAGCTTTGGGATCCTGTACTTGCCTCCCTGCCCCTTGGATTTCACAAGTGTGGTCTAGGTGAAGATGTACACTTTTAAAATTTTCTGTGAAGATCTCCTTTACTTTCTTCATGCAGAAAACTGTGTGCTTCTGTGGCAGTTTCCTGAAGCTTCCAAGGGTTGTTTGAGAACCAATTTTGCCTTCTGCTCATGTTCAGAAGGAAGTGTTATTCGAGCTCCAGTTCTCTGATACAAGCCCTTCTATCCAAGCATTCCTTTAAGAGTGTTGACCTGTGGGTTACCCCTGACTGCTTTCCCACTGGTGTCTGACAGTGAGCATTCTGTTGTAGAATGGTGCCATGGTGACCATTAGAATGGTATAGGTCTTCCACCTATACCACTTCCCGCTTACGTAGGAAATAACATCACAGCTTAGCTCTCACTACTGAAATGACAGCCTAGGAAATTAATGTCCCCTAAAGGAAAAACAGATTTTTCCCTCCTTAAGGTAAAAGGTTTATGTAAACTGGTAGTCTTTAAAAGGATTTAAAACAACTACCCTCTAATAAACAATTGCTACAAACAGTTTTCCTCTCTCTCTCTGGCTCTGTAGGGGTGGTGCTTGGGCACTGGCATTTTTAAAAGCTCTCTGGGTGACATTAATGTGTAGTCAGGTTTCAGAATCTCCACTTCAGCCAAGTCTACTAGTGCTCGGGACTTCTGCTTGAGCAGAATGATTTCACCCCTATCATTTTCTCTCCCGTCAGCATTTACACACCCAGGTTAGTCTTGCACCTGCTAAGACCTCTTCATTCATTCTGCCTCTGTTTCCTTGAGTAGATTTTAAATAGGTTGTATCTTGTCCTCTAACTCATATGTTCCCATCTATGGGCCTGAAATGCTACTGCTGTACGCATCCTGGCTTTTTGAACTCTTCCTAAACAAAAAGGGAGAGAGCAACTAGCACATGTCCTAACCCTTGGTGACACAATGGAATATGACTGCTGGTGACTCAAGTAAGACAACAGAAGGAAGCACAGGAACACGCAGCCTCCTTCTTTCTGGAAGGTTATAGATGTTAGTTTGTTCTGGTCATTGCCATTTTGTTTGGTTCAGGGTTTTTTTTTTTTGAGGGGGAGCAAGCTTTACAGTCTTCAAGTCTCTAGCTCCATCTTGAAGGAGTTCCCTAGTCATGAATTTGGTGGCTTTGGCCCTGTTTCTCTTCTTGCTTATGAAGGAAGCTCCTCTTCCTTTTTACTGCTCATGTGGCAGCTGGAGCAAGAGACCCAGAAGCAACCATACAACATAGTGATCTGCCATGAGCCATGAGATAAAGGTGTGGGGATAGGAGGTGCTTTCTGACATGTTTCCCTTCCAGGTACATTAACCGTAGTGTTCTTGGACTTGAACTTCCAGATTCTGACCTGGTTTCTGACACTGTCTGCCATAGAACATGCTGGTTTGGGCCCACAAAATCTTTACATGTCAGCCCCCTTCAGTTTCTGTTGCTTTGAAGAGACCCAACTACTGCTAGTGTGGCACCTCCCTTATGCTTCTCCATGTGTCTGTGTCCTACACATCTCACCTCCTTCTTACAATGCTTCTGTCTTCCCTGCCATCTCAGGTTTATTGCTCTCTGTACCATCTTATTTGCTGAGGACTCCACAGTCTGTCTCTAGTCCAGCCCCTTTCTTGAACCTAGATTCATCCATCCATCCATCCATCTGCCTATGCAGACACTTCAGTATGACAGCCCCATAGGGACAGTCTCATGCTGAGTTTCTCTTCCATCAAGCTCTGTGAACCTATGATCCCTAATTTGATGACTCTTTATGTTTTCTTTTATGCCCCACACCCAGCTCTTTATCACAATGTAGACACATTCTTCGTATATAAGTACCTCATGCCATCTTCATTGTCGGTTCTACACAGTCTTCTCCCACTTAGACCATTTCTATAGTTTTCTAAATCATAGTATTAACTAAAGCCTCCAAACAAGCTTGGATATTTTAATAATTACAACATTGCAATTTGCTGTCTTTATGAATAAAGCAAGTCATTTTCTTTCTTCCCCATTGAGGCTGCTGTTGGCTGGTAAAGGCATACACTCCCTCACTGGACTTCTCTTTTCATCCTGAACTCTGTATGGGTTCTCTTCTTAAATTTGAGGAAACCTTTGAATCCTCAGTCTGTCTGCTGGTCTGCCTTTCCTCCCTCCCTCCCTCCCTCCCTCCTCCCTCCCTCCCCCTCCTTCTCCTCTCCCCTCCCTCCCTCCATACCTTCCCCCTCCCTCCCCGACCCTCCCTCTCTTTCTTTTTTTTTTGAAATGTGGGTTTTGCTATAGCCAAGAGTGAATCAACACATCGTCCTGCCTCAGCCTTGTTAGTGATTCAGTTATGTGTATACACACTGTGCATGGCCACTCTTGACCTTATGGAGAGATCTCAAGAAAAGGCAAGTCTCAGAAAAGATTATTTATACTTCATATTAACTTTCAATGTAACTATTTAACATTCTTAGAAATAGAATGAGGGATATATGAAGAAAATAATGATAAATAGCATTCTAAAATACATTAAGCCACTGAGAACAAACTCTCATGGCCTGTAATTCCAGCAATTGAGAGACTGGGGTAGGAGGATTGCCAACCTGGGCTACAACCTCAGACCCTATCTCAAAACAAACAAAGCAAACAACAGAAAACAAGCCTAAAACCAAGTCACTGAATAATCAGTATCCATGAAAATAACTTTTTAAAAACTTTAATCTTCTTAAATATGTTCTTAATCTGGAAATAATTAATAAACCTATTTAGCTGAGATAGATGCTTCTTGCCCCTTCATTCCCTTTGTACCCCACTTTCCCCCCACTTCCAGTTCTTGCTTAATACAGATTTAACACATGCCATATATACCAAATTCTAGCTTTGGTTTATGGCCTGGGCCAATACCACACATCTTACCCAATTATCTAAGTATGTGCTAGTGACCTTATCGACATTAAGGAAGTAAAATGAAGATGCATACATGGAGTACCATGGGGGCTTAGGCAGTAAAATGCCTTGATGCTCTTCGTTTATGTCTGACCTGTGCTGATTTATTAGCATGTGGGCTCCGTACATTAGGGCAGTAGCTGCTGCCTGCCCGGCCTACAATTGCTGACCCCCCTGATGTTTGCAGACTACTGTTCACAAGGTCTTGGCCATGGCACATTCATTTCTCTCACTTTATTACCATCACATCTGATTCCAATTTGCTACCAAATTGAGTTTCCCATCCTAAGCCTGACATTTGAGCCTTCGGGTGGATTAGCTCCTTCAGCTTGGTTAGCATGGTGGCTTCAGGTCAGCTGACAGTGGCCTATTAAATGTCCTCTGTTCCTCATGCTGGAAGCTCAGGCTCCAGCTTGTGGGGCAGGGGAGCTATGTGAGCCACTGTAACCTTTCTTCTTATTTAGAACTCGTAATTCCAGCCTATTGGTAGGGCTTCTGATTAAAAACAGAGCGGGTTTTTAATCCCCATATGTTGCTATTTCAGCAGGTTTTTTTTCCGGGTGCAAAACAGCAAGTTTATGATCAGGTCGTTTCAGGGAATATGACTGATTGAACCATAGTTACCCACTGGCTCTTTCTCTTCTTCTGTCTTCCGATTCTTCTTTTTGCATATGTGGTTGATAATAGCATCTGATTTATTATTTGCTCGCTCTTACTAATAACACCTTTAGTGTCATCTATGCTGTCTTCCGATCAAGTTTCTGCCACAGCAGTGGTAACTTTCTGGGCTCTAGGCCTTTTGCTGTACAGGGAGTCTCAGTTTTTTCCTAAAAGACACAATCTGATGAATTATGACTGTTAGAGAGGGAAAAAAAAAGCCCAAATACAAAACCAATCAATGATTCCTATACAGAAAATTGCTCATTGGTTTTCTGTGTGCATTTCAGCCCCTAAGGAGACTATCCTGGAGAAAGACTGTCTTCTTGTCATGGGTTAATGAAGGTGCATTTCCTTTTCAGAAGCAGGAAGTCAGCTTTAGCAAACACTATAATTTCTTGGTGGGTAATCATGGATTTAAGGGGAAACAATGTAAAAAAACAAACAGGGAAAATGTTCGCTGTGCGGGAGGAGGGTGCTTCATTTCTGGAATTACTGATTGTTCCTGCAACACTAACCAGAGATACGTTATGGTAACTCCATATTTGAGCATCTTCCTGTCTGAAATCCGTGTCACATCTTCCCTTGCCTCTCCTCGGGTGCTCTCAAGACCATTTTCTGTAAGCTGTGCTGAGGTAAATTACACTGTTTAGAAGCGATGTCTGAGGCCATTGTCCTTGACAAACATTCAGGAGCCAATAAAAATAGAGGACAGACAAGGTGAGTGTGAAGCCTTTCCAACGAGAATGTTGGAGCCTCTAGAAGATGCCAAATAAATGAGATTTCTGAGGATGAACGACCAAATTTGGACTCCTCTGAATTTGTAGTGTACTGCATTTTGAGTTTAAGTCTGCTGCTGACTCATGGCTTCCTTTTCTTTAATTACTGCCATCAAGTAATCCTCCTTCAGGAGTGGGGCCTTTAGACCTTCCATAGTGGGTGGAAGTATTTCTGAGTCAGGATTTTGTGTGTGGTTTGCTTGGCTTACTTGCCTGGTTGTGGTTTTCTTCTTCCTTGCCTCTCTGTGATTCTGTAGATAATGATCTTAATTTGAGATAAGTGTGAGAGCATATTTTAGAAATACCAACACTCTGGTAATTGTGGCTGTCTGGCTACCTTTTAGAGGTTCATTAACCTACTTTTCAATACCTAAGTATTAAATGCCATTTGTTTTGAGAACTAATTCCAGAAGGAAACCCTTTTCAGGCTCTCTTTAAAATAACAAAGTATAATATTTGGTATGCATAGTATTTTGGCTGCATTTGTTTCCTGGGAGGGTAAATTGGCCAGATTTAAGAATCTGATTTAATTGCCCTTTTCATTTCACCTTTCACTTAATTACCATCCTCTGAAATTTCTCCTGCTTCTATATATTTTTTTCTGGATAGATCCCCTGGTTCTACCTACTTTCCTTAGTCATAGGACAGTGCTATTCAACTCAGTATTTTACGAAAGTTGCTTTTTGAAGGTTGAATATTTTTATGCTACAGAATTAGATAAAGTATTTGTAGTATAAACCACCACTTCAGACCTCTTGTTTAACAAGAGCTGTGTTGGGAGGGATCCAACATAAAATTATGTCATCAAAGTCTTTGGTGTTTTGACAAGGCCAACTCAAGTCCGATAAAGAATGCCCAAACTTGCTATTTGGTGTCCTGATGACTTCAGCTGGTGTGGCATCTCCCATGTGTATTTTCTCTTTTCTTTTGCAGAAGGAGTTGAGCCTCCCTCGAAGAGGAAGCCTGTAAGTAGAAATCTCTCTTTCCTTGCTCTCTTTTTGTCTACTTCTAATGTGATCATTATCTGAATTGTTGGTCTTTGATGTCTATTAAAACATTAATGATGAGCTACCGAGTCAACAAAACAACATGAATTAATGATTTCATTATAATTTGCTGGATCTATTTGTGGGCATTGTAAACTCAAATGCTTACTAAATCCTAGGAGGATCTTAAGTTTTAAACATGCCATTATTTAGCCAAGCGAAGAATGTGATTTAATCTGCAGATAATGCAGGTAGGTAACCTTAATCAGGAGTTAATGATTGGCCATGTATTCTGAAAATCTCTGGCTGTTCTTTATATTATGGATTTTTTTTTTTTTTTTTGTACTTGAATGGATGAAGTCTGAGTCTGCTACACTTCCTGCTGTTAGATCCAGGTCTTATTGAAAGGGTACATGTAACACTCTTGTATTCAAAGACTAGATTTGCAGACCTTCTTGGTCGTGTGTCTCCACCTTTCTCTTTTAAGGCCAGTTATATATTTGCACTCAAAACAAACAAAAACCAAAACAGTTGTATTCTTCTGCCATTTCTGGAGTGAAGTTCTCCTTTAATACTTCATTCACTACCTATACGACAGCTTTTTTATCACGAGCACTATAAGAGCTCTATAAGGGCTGAATTTGATCTTTTTGGATTTTCCATCTGGTTTGTGTTGAAGTTGTCTGTGGTGCAGTTCCTCTTATAAGTTTTTTTTTTAACTTTTAAAGATATTTAGGAATGTAAGCTATAAGGAATATTTAAAGTAAGTTTAGCTACTCCTACTGTGGAGTAATAAAAAACTACTTGGTAACTATTGTCATCTTTTGGGTGAATTTTTAAGAAAATGCCAGACTTTGTATCTAGGAACCTAAACAGCACCGTCTGCAAATGTTTTATTTCCTTTTTCATTTTATTTATTTTTTGAGACAGGGTTTCTCTGGGTAGCCCTGGCTGTCCTAGAACTCGCTTTGTAGACCATTTTATTTCTTTTCCTTTTTCTTCTTGAAACAAATTTAGACTACCAGGTGGATAAGGAATCATTTTTTCTGCAAAATTTGCCTCAACTGTCTCCAGCTCCTAACCTCCTTTTTAGCTGGAGGCTAATGGTCTGGTTCTTGGTTAGGAAGTGCCTTTGGGATTAAATGCTTTCTTTTTCTGTGTCATGGTTAGGGGAAATCAGAGGTGAGAAATGTAGAAAAACTCCATGAGATGTCGTTGTATGCAAACAAACTTATTTTCTCTATTCTGTTTATTTAGTTCTTAAACACCCTGGGTTTTTTCTTCTATACTCTATTTAAAAACTTCAGAACTTTGGTCAGAATTAGTTTGGGTCTTTACAGTTATTTTCCTTAGATTTGTTAGTATATTTCCAGTAACTACCGGAAGCTCAGACAACTTAAGAAATGAAATCCATTTTGCCTATGTAAGAGCCATATGTTGTTTTCACAGTGCAGTCTCAGTTCTGTTAACGGTAGCTGATGGCCCTGAACAATGTGAAAAGACATTATAGAGAATAAAAAGTGGTGCATTTCTTCACTTGAGAAAATGGAACCATTAGTAGTGAAATGAGTGTATTTGGAGCCTTGCTTTGAATTATATAGGGCATTTAAAGTCCCTTCTCTCATAAAAATCAATTGATTCATTGCGTGGGAGAATGAAGCATGTCAGACAGGTCAACACAAAGCTATCTATTTCAGTGAATTTTGTGAAAATTAATATTTCCAAACATATCACTTGCCAAATAAACACAATTTTATATTTGCCTCAGTTACCCTCAAAGAATTAACAGTGCCTGATGTGGCCGTTCAGAACTCCATGGCCCTCAGTATCCTCGGTGGATGACAGTCAGAGAGCTAGTAATTAATTATTTTCTGCATGCATGGTCCTTCATGATACTGAGAAAAAGAAATGCTTCTAAAAACAGTGCCAGGTTCATTTTAATACAAAGCTGATGAAGGATGACAGCATAGCTTTTTAGGTGCTCATTTCAGCTGATGCCATAGTACATGACTGTTCTACCACCACATCCTCACCTTGTTTACTGCAAAAATGCCTCCTAGCAGTGCTTTCAACTCCTTTGCTCTTCTGCAGGAAGACTGGCTCCCCCCACAGCCCCCCTCTTGCAGTTGGTTTGTGTCCCTCACTTTCATGTTAGCAGTGAGCAAACTGCAAAGGCCTCACTCAGCATAGGCCAAGCCCTTGCTCCCAAAGCCACTGGCTGAACTTGTCAGAGGGACTGTGCCCTCAGAAGTTTGATGAGTCTGCTGCTGCTTCTAATTTGTGTGTCTTGAAGGTTTTACTTTAAAATTGTTTTTCCATCACTTTGAACCTTAGAGAATTTGTTAGCTTTGATTGTAACTTTTTAGAATTGTTTTGAATAGGCTAAAAATAACTTTTATCTATACAGCCCTAAAAGTGCATGCATATATATATATATATATATATATATATATATATATATATAATTGGGAAATTATAAAAGCAAACACTCCTAGAAAATATAATTCAGATCTCCTCTAATGTTTTGCTTGCAATCATTTCCAGGTGAGCTAACATGAAGACTATGTGGCCTTATATAAAGTTTAAAAGGTGGCAGAGATGGTTAAGACCTTCATTCTTTAGTGCAAGGAGTGAGAGGCAGGAAAAGTGAGGGAGCTGCCTTCCAGGCAAGATGTTACTAGATAAAAAGTAACCTCAGCTGGGTTTCCCCAGCGGCTTCCCAGCTCTAATCTTCTTTAAGGCCTCAAATCTTATCTCTGCTCCAGATTGCTGTATTAGGTGGATTTTAGCTTCTCTTTTCCATTCAAGGAAGGCTTTGGTTCCCTGATTCCCAGAGCAGTGTTTTCCTTCCATTTTCTCGAAACTTAAGTTACCACACTCTATTTCCTCTTCTCCCAGCAGTCTATCAAAGTCAGGGTATTGGTATGGCTATGCAAAGGAGTGCTATATAGCAGGCTAAACACAGTGATGAACAAGTCCCAGAGAGAAGGCAGCATTTACATTATAAAATGTAAAAGTGTACAAGAAATTTCTGCCATTTCTGTTAATCCTGAAATCCGCCAGAGAAAAACCAATTCTCACCATTTTTTGGCCAAATTGAAGCAAGCTTTTGTTAAAATAGTAAATGCTGACCAAGATGGAATTTAGTCAGTACCACCACTTGAAAAATTTCCAGCTGAGTGACCCAGAGACATATTGTTGGGACTTGTATGGACAAAACCCATAGGTCATCATACTTTGCAACTAGGCTTTCTTGTTGTTTTCCAAGAACTACAACTCCCAGCATTCCAGGAATTTACCTGGTTTTGGGGTAGGTGGGACTTACAGGTTACCTTGGGTCTAACATAGAACTACAACTCCCAGCATTCCAGGAAGTTGCCTAGCCTTTGGGCAGGTGGGGCTTACAGGTTAATTTAGGGTCTAACATTTCTTTCTAAATACAGTTAACCATAGAAGTGTAAGGCATGCCTGGGGAGCAGCTTTGTATGAAAAGTTACTACTATAGGAAATGACAGAGATGGCTCTCATAGCGAGCTTCATGTGTCACTAATTGTGGCTGTGGTGGAAAGTATGTAGGTGCTTATATTACATCTTCTTTGACAACATTCTTGATTGGGTGGAAGTACAGTCCAAGTATTTAACCAAATCTTTGCCCAGGATTAAAAATAACTTATATAGATGTCATTTTTTTTAAAAAAATCTTTTTAGAATATGAGGGTGTATCATAACTCTATTTTGTTTCTTGTTTTTTTTTTTTTTTTAATCTCTTGCTGAAGATCACCCCAAAATGACTCCAGTTTTATAATACTTGTAAGTTCCCTGTGTTGAGCACTGTTGGCTACTACCAGACACACACTGAATTCTGTGGATAGGTTTCAGGGCCCTTAAAACTGCTTCTGATATGCTGCCAGAAGGTAGGAAAGGAGAAAAATGAGATGATTGTATTTATGGTGATGAATGAAAACTTTGGGTTTCAGAATTTGACTCTGGCCGTTCTTCTTACCCAGCAAGTGCCTGATCCGGTAATGTCTCCAATACTGCTGTTTGTGGAATAAACACAGGTTTACCAGTCAGGCAGCCTCCAAGCAAAATACATACATTCTGCTGGGTCTCTGTAGCCCTTGTCACCATAGCTATCTGCTAGGACAGATCCTGTGGCTGAATGGCAGATTCTATGTCCTTATTGTTTTAAGTTCAGCCTGGGACACACAGACTCTCGTGGCATGATTTTTATTTGGCTGGTCCCCACTCCCTGTGTTAGTATGGTTGGTCTACTATAGAGGCCTTGCCTCACATTTTTAATTAGAACTCTATCCAGAGGAGTTTGTTTTTAGGCAAAGAAAGTGGAAAAAAGTGAAAAAGGCAAAGATGTGAACAAAAGCCAGGCATCCCTAGCAGTTGTCACTCATTTTAAAGGCTCCCTTTGTGTTTTGTTAATTGCCTAAGTAAACAGTTCCCTAGGACAGAGGCTTTTTCTCTCCCTGTCTCTCTCTCTCTCTCTCTGTCCCCCCACCCCTTCCCTAGAGTGCCTCTGTAGTGCTTATGCCCTAGAGAGAGGAGAGGAAAATGGGCTAGAGCCAGCTCTTCCCCCCTCCTCCCCTCCAGGTTTTTAAAGGCTTTCAGATTTCTCCACAAAGCAAAAGAAATTGTACTATCTATTCTTAGCCACAGATTCTCCCTGCTGTTTAACATGGCCTCCGTTATCGTGTTTAATTATGAGCTTTGCCATGTTCTTGCATGGAACCCTGTAGACCTGGGAATCTGTGAAATCATGGCAGTTACTTTTTGTGTATGTGTGTGTAGAAGCAATGAATGATACTTGGATGGTTTCTTGAGTTTCTTTGGCCAAAAAAGATGCCTTTTAGGGGCACCCAGCAGTAAGAACTTGAAGTACAAGCAGCTCTAGAAAGAGATGTGGACCTGCTGAGGAATGGCACCTGATAGTCAGTGGCAGCCTTGTTTTTTTTGTTGTTGTTTTTTGTTTTGTTTTGTTTTTTGAGACAGGGTTTATCTGTAGCTTTGAAGCCTGTTCTGGATCTTGATCTGTAGACCAGGCTGACCTTGAACTCACAAAGATCTGCCTGCCTCTGCCTCTTGAGTGCTGGGATTAAAGGTGTGTGCCACCACTCCCCAGCTGCCTTCTTCTATTTTAATCACTTGATCTAAGCAACAACACTGGCATTTCAACCTCCATTTCTTCTCCACTCACCTTTTCCTTTCACTGTTTTGAAGGGAGCTGGAGGCCACTAATGCTGGCCCGGGTAGACATTTATATATTAGGAGTATAAATAGTGTGTGATAGGCCTGTAGGAAGGCTAGCTCTTTATCTATATGTAAAGCAGTGCCCATCTCCATCCCACCTACTCTGATGTTATGCTCTCTAGAGCCAGAAATTCATTCATGTGGACCTGAAGCTATTTTCCCTTTGATACTTTACCTACATGTACCTTCCTTTGGGTACAGCAGAAGTCTCATCAATGGGAGCCTTCTAGTGAGCTGGCCTTGTGACTGATGTCTTAAGTTAAATACTTGAACTCTGGCTGCCTAAACATGCTACATTTGGCCACCCAGTCCCATATGCCAACTGAAGAGGGAAGTGATTGTAAGAAGCAGAAAAGATTTGTTCAATGTAGCCATAATGGAAATATAAACATAAAAAAGGTCCATTGACACCCAAGTTGATCCTGGGAGTCAATTTCGTTGTTCTTGTAAATCTCTAAGAGTGCTATACATCATGGCATCCTACATCCCTGATACCTCTGTTAAGACCCTAGAGACACTCAGAGTGGGCCAAAGGAACATCTTTCTCGTCAGAGCCTGGAAATACCTCCAGTTGATAAACCGCCAAGAGGGCATTGCTACAGACATCAAATTCTTTAGCCTTCATCAATTCAGTCATCCTAGATAAATATGCTAATACATAATATGGTGTGTGACAACACACTGATTTAAGATGTATCCTCAGATAACCATCATGGCTAGTTAGCTAGAATTCTCCCTAGTGAGCCCCAAGACAGTACAAACTTAGTATTTCCATGGTTATATAATTTACAGTATAGATCTCATAGACATACTCATTTTTCTGTGTACCTAAATATCCCCTGGTAATTTCCAACACAGAGATCATACAGTTCAAGCTCTCTTGTCACATCAGCAGGTCCATAAATAATTCAGAAGAGCTCCCGATTTTCTCAGTGGACTTTCCAAAGATAAGGAACCCAACTTGCTGTTAGATAACTAGCATATTCAAATGGTTGAAAAAGAACCCCAGCAGCTCCAAAGAACCTCTAAACTGACTAAGAAAGGGAAGGGCAAGAATGGAGGTACAGGCTGGGGAGAACAGGTCAGGGTATACTTAGCAAAGCATGGTCATAGTCTCACTTCTGCCTCTGCAAGGTGACCTTACAACCTCCATCTCTTGAGGGGAGAGCAGTCTTTCTCCTACAAGAGGAGCACTTCTTCACCAGTGTGTGGCCTCACTAATGGGTAATTTCCCCTCATGTGTGGGTGAGGTGTTGCCTTCCCCCTGTGCTATCAACCAAAGTAAAGGAGATAGACACAAAACGAAGCCCAATTGTCATGCTTTCCCATACACTTAGTTACCCTGACAGTTGCCATTTAGCAAAAGTGGCCAGAGACCACCAGTCTACTAGAGGTTTGAGATGTTGAAAACTTTTGCTCTGTGAATAAATGCACAAAAGGCAATACACTTAATCCTGTTCTTGCTGGCTGTCTTCCTCCCATAGGCACAACCAAGGACCTCCAGGCATGGGTGGGGAGAGAGAGTGATACATAGAGAGAGATTGCTGTCAAAGAGTGCTTAGGATCTTCCAAGCAGAGAAACGTGCTGGTCCTTGGAAGCCAGGCTGGAGCTGAGATGCTGGACTTGAGACTAGCGTGTGTCTTCCAAAAGATGTGTTTGAGTTGCCTACACTGGATCAGGGCATTTCTGAGCTTGGGATTCCTCCTCCTGAGACAATCGAGGTAGTGACCTTCAAAGTCATTGAATTGGCTTAGGTGGATGCTATTTGATACATATAGTTCTGTGTACTTTTTAAAAAGACTTAAAAACTCAGAGCACAGTGCCTTGCCTGGCTGTTTCGCAAAGTAGTTTGGGTAAAATGAGGTTATTTCCAGGATGCAGGGAGAGAGAATCACCTTGGTTTTGCAATAGATTTGAAACAGATTTGTGAGATTTTCAGCAAGATGAGGCAACATTTCCAGAAAGAGAATAAAGGGGCTTAATTCATGCAAAATAAAGGACATATAAACCATATTTGGCTATGTGTTAAAACAAATTTATTTTCTCCGTAACACTCTCACCCCCACAAATATTGGAGTAAGAATTCAGAATATCTCCTGTCAAAGCCAAATAGAAGTCCAGTGTCATGTTGAATGTTAGAAATCCAAAAACAAAACGAAGAAAAAATTGAGTGTTGCGTCTGAATTAGCATTTAAAGTGGCATGTTTATATAAAAAGAGAGAGGGTGGTGTAATATATCGTAAAGAGAGGAATTCAGGCTGTGGAGAATGTCAGTTGCATTTATATATTCATTGAGCAGCCAGTGTGGCATTTGGCATGCATTTGCAGCCTTCCTTCTTAGGCATGAGTTTGTCTGCAGTTTGGGAAGAGAGGATGGTGGGAAAACAAAACAACGCAGGGGGATGCTTCCCTTCAGAAATTAAAGGAAGACCTTCTTTCTGCTCCAGGGGAGAGGGTTGGGTTATCTTGGAAAGGTTTAGGATCACCAAAATATATGTGTACTTCTAAACATGGAGATTAGAATTGGGAGGGGGGTGCAAGTGAAGGGGGGGTTGATGGAGTAGGGGGAGGTGGTGGCAATGAGTAAGGGAATTGGAAATACCATTTCCATCTGAGAATGACCTTTTTTTAAAGGCAAACTTTGGGGTTTAGGTTGGTAAAGCTGTTCTTCCAGCCTCAGAAATTTTGGTCATACTTACTAGAATAACTTCAGCAGATCTGGGAAGTGTTTTCCAGAGGCAATTCCTTTTCAGCTTCATTCAGTGTGGCCATGGGGCTGGGAGTAGGCAGACACCTTCTCTGGCCTGCTGATCTGTAGGAAATCTCCAGATAGGGCTTTGGAGCACTGCCTGGATTTGAATTATGTCTCTGCCAGTTAACCAGTTTCAGGATCTTTAACGTTCCTTCCCTTCTGTGTATCTTAGCTTCTTATCTGTAAGATGGAAATACTACTCTATTCTGGAATTGTTCAGAGGATTAAATTAATATTTGTAAAATGTTTTGATTGTGCCTGGCATACATATGTAGTATTAGGAAATAGGACATACCCATGCCATTTATTTGTAGCCTGTTAGGGTAGCCAAAAATCTACCAAGTAGGCAGCAGAAATAATCTTTTTTTCCTTCTTTTAAAATGGGTGTTTTGCCTGCAAGCATGTATGTACCATGTACAAGTCTGGTGCCCATGGAGGTCAGAAGAGGGCATCATATTCCCTGGCACAGGAGTTACTGATGGTTCTGTGTGCATGCTGGGAACTGAGCCTCAGTCCTCTCTAAGAGCAGTAAGAGTTCTTAACCAACTCTCCAGCCCCAAGAAAGTACTCTTAAAGCCAAATGATTCTAGTAGCATTTTCTAGGAGGCTGTTTGTTGCCATTTCAGAGAGGTGTTAAGGGGGCAGATGGCCTTATGGCTTTGGGTAGGACTTGCACTGTTCACTAAGCACTGTAGTGGTCAACCCTGGTAAGCAGAGGTTTCTGCTTCTACAATTGAGACAGACACAGTCAGTCATTATATCACCGTGACATAAGAGTGCTTAGTAGCCCCTTTCCACAATAATCCAGTCTCCCTCAGCATAGTGTAAGGTCCCTTTTTGGAACTGTGGTTTGTTTCAGGTAAGTGTTGAAGAACCTGGAAAAATTTAGTCATAGGATTTCAAATCTGGGAGAATCCTTAAGAGAAACTTTATTTAAACTTGTTTTATTTGATCAGCTAGGAACTAGCAACTAAAAGGGGATGAGACCTATTGGCCTCAAGTAGTACATGGGTTGTGTTACATGAGCAAAATTTGAGGCTGCTAACCACCGGGGACTGAGTGTGATCTTTTCACCTTGAGGCCAGTATGTTGAGTGTTAGCAAGTCCATGGACTTTTGTTTTGTAGATGTAAAGTTTATCATTTACCTCCATAGTGTGGGCCAAACAATAAGTAGGCTTCACAGAGTATGCCTTCCTTCACCATGTTTGTCAAAGCTTCTTTTAATGTTCTGGAAAGTCAAGCAAGTTCTTAAAAGTTTCCACTTGCTGCTGAGGGGGAACAAGCTAGCCAAACCCCAAGCACCACCAGGAACAAAGTGTACCCCAGAGTGATAAAGAGACCAGTGACAGATGCCCAAGTCAGGGTGCTATAGTGCCCAGCTGTGGTAACTGGCTTCTCCTATATATATTCATTATCCATTAGACATGTGAGCCATCCTCTGAATTCAGTATTGTTCTCTCTTTACCCCATTGTGTAGAAGCAAATTGGGCCCTCTGACACGAAGACAGGAGCCAGGGAGAAGTGGGGCTTCTCTTGTGTCTCTAGGAGTGTCTCTCTAGAAGGCTTCAAGTCTTTCTCGTTACTCTTTGGAGTGGTGACAATCAGACTTAAGGAACTGGGAAAATCAAAAGTGCTTTGGGGGTTTCTTTCTCTCCTCTCTACAATGGGGACCTTACTCCATGAAATTTGGCTGGGACATTTTTTTTTTGTCATAAGATTATACCTACTTTGTCTTTTAACCTATTTTGATGTAAAGGCACCTCTTCTGGGTGAAACTGAGGACATCCCTGTACTAACAAGTTAGGATGTGGGTGCATGCCCATGGAGTGTTCTAGTTACCACACACTCCTTCCTAAGGTCCATCTGAGCCCTGCTTCCTCTCACATACCACACAGACAACATTTGCCTCTCTGCCATTAGGACATTCTACACAGATAGGCCACTTGACACAAGTGAATGAGAGAAAATGGTTTGATTATATAAATTTGATTGTCATGTAGCTATAAATACGTAGCATCTCACATGTGAAGTTATGTGTTAATATTTTATATTGGAAAGTGTATATGTGTGCATGCATGCATGTGTATGTATTGGGGGTTCTCACCCATGTGCAGCTGGGGCACAGGTCAATGTTGAGAGTCTTCTTTTATCATTCTTTTCCTGATTTTGGGGAGAGGGGGGCAAGGTCTCAATAAACCTGGAATTCACGGTGTTCTCTGGGCTGGCTAAAGCCTGGGATCCATAACTAGTTCTGGGGTTACAGACATGCAATACTGCTTTAAGCTTTTATGTGGGTGCTAGTGACCTAAATTCAGTTTTTCATGCTTGCATAGAAAGTGCTAAACCGGCTAACCAATTGCTCTGGTCCCTAGAATGCAAAATATGCTAGTAAATTTAAATGTGTGATAGAATTTAGGGAAATGTTTTTGGAATGCCTATAATATAGTCTCTTTAAGAAATATTTGGCTATTTTGTAGTTGCTTTCATACACACACACACACACACACACACACACACACACACACACACACACACACACACAAACACCTGCACACCCGCCCGCACACACGCACTGGAAGGCACACACAGAAAAACAAAACAAGAAACCCTGTTGTGTTGGGCTCTGGGGATTGCTCAGTTGGTAGAGTGCTTGACTGATACTGTTGGCTGTGTTCAGTCTCCAGCATTGTATAATTTCAGCCCTTAGGAACTTAGACACAGGAGGATCAGAAGTCTAAGATCTCCTCTGCTGAGTTCAAGGACAGCCTGGGCTGTATGAGACCCTGCCTAAGAAAAGAAGAAATGTAGGGTGACCTTTGTACCCTTTCTGCACAAGAAGAACTGATTTTTAACTTTTGGCATGTCATAGTGATCGTAGGATTAACCTTGCAGAGACACCAGTGCTGTGTTCCAGCTCCCCCTGCACATGGATTTTCTGTGGTGGTAGCCGTCAGTGTGTTGGTGGTGGATAAGTTTTTAATGAGACAATTCAGCTTAGAGGCAGGGGTTAGTTTTGAAATTTATTATTATTTTTTAAGCAACTGAAGAGGAAATTTCTTCAGGCACAATGTGACTTCCACAAGTGTAGTTGTTGTGAAGAAGTGACAGTGTTTAGGTTCAGGGACCAGTGACTTACCCTCTGGGTAGGTCCAAGTTTGGGGGGGTGGATTCCCCTTTCTCTATTCCCCTTGGTCTCCTTGCAGAAATTGTATTTATTTAGCAAGGGCACACGGGTGTGTTCACCAGGGGTTTAGGGTATAATGCACAGTGTTTAGTGTGTTCAATCAAGAGCCAGTCATCTGAAAGAAGAAACAAAGGCTTTTTTTTTTCCCTTTGTGTCTAAGGTACATGAGTTTAAATGTTAAAAACAATCCTTATGGGCTACAGAAGCACTTGGAAGAGCTGAAGGGTGTTTGAAAAATGTACTTGACATCGCATGCTGAGATGAATTAATAGCTCCGTGTGCAGGTTTCCCATCTTAGAGGAACAGTGCTGGTTTTCAAGAAGGCATTCTAAGGTATTAATGTGTATGTTAATGCAGTTGGTTCTGGTGGAATCGTGGACAAATGGTGTCATAAACATTGGGTAAAGCACACAACTTAATTGTTATCCTTGAGAATTCAGGCTGCAAAGTTTTAAACTAGGACTGTTTTGTTTCCGCCTTTCCTTTTGTTCCTCTTCTTCCTTGTGTTTTGCTCCAGGTGGTTGCATTTACACATCATGTTTTATACACATTATACATTTGTACATATACTATCAATGGCAGTGGTTATCCCAGAAGATATTTAAAAGGACAATCATGACAAAGATCTTCTGTTCAGTTCTTCCTGGGCTCTGCCTAGTCACTCGCCAGTCTAGTGCACACCACATCTGCTACTGCACAGTACCTAGGCGACATTACATTAACATACTGAAGAACTGGGAATTCTGTTACTCTGAAGCCATAGCAGAATTTTAAAACAGCAGACTAAAAAACAACCATTCCTCCTGTTGCCTCCTCTCCTGGAATCCCATGTAACATGAACCAACTTCAGCTGTCCCAAGGACATGGTAACTCTACATGGTGTACTAGTTGAGATTATACTTTTATTCCCAGTAAGAAGACAGTTTTATTGAAGCCTTGTTGGCATATAGGAAAGTGCACATAGTTTCCACACTTGAGATTTGTGGATGCTCAGTGGTAGGGTTCTTTCTTCACAGTACTGCAAAATAAAAATTACAGAAATGAAGTGTGCAAGTGCCACTACCAGCAGCAGCAAGAGTGTGGACTGCCCATCTCCCCTGTGAGGTCCCTTTTGTCCCTTGTGTTACTCCTTCCACCCGTGTACCCCAGCCAGGCAACTATCAATGCTTTCCACCCCCAGAGATTAGTTTCACTTTCATAATGTTATGGGATGATACTGGAAATAACATTCCCCAGTTTTGATCTGGCTTCTCTTACTTAATGTAACTATTTTGAGGTCTATCCAGGTTCTAACAGATGCTGCATATGTTACTACTAATTCTTTCCATTGCTAGGTAATATTCTGTTGCATGGCAATGTCACTGTCTGATTATCCATTCACTTCTTGATGACACTTGGGAAGCTGATAATTTGTGGCCTTTATGAATAAATCTGCTACAGGCTGAGCATCCCTAATCCAGAATCCTTAAATTTAAAATGTTCAGCAATCTGGTACATCTCAAGGTGTAAAAATTTTGGATAAGAGATATTGAATCTGTAAATGAAGTGTTCCCACTTGTGAGTTTTTATTCTCCTTGTTATCAGAAGAGCAAATGTTTGGAATTCTGATGGTCTTTTAATTTGTTCTTTAAATGCTTTGGTGCTGAATCTAAGAAATCTGCACAATTACAAAAGTTTATCCCTCTGTTTTCCAGAAGTTTCATATGTTTAGAGCTGTGTTTAATCTTGAGTTAATTTTTACATATCAAGAGAGATGTAAATGAAAGTTCCTGCTTTTCTACATAAATATCTAGTACTTCTGGTACCATTTGGAACAGACTGTTCTTGGGCCATTGGGATTCTGTGTTTTTTTTTTTTTTCTGTTTTTGTTTTTATTTTGTTTTTTGAGACAGGGTTTCTCTGTATAGCTTTGGAGGCTATCCTGGCACTCACTCTGGAGACCAGGCTGGCCTCGAACTCACAGAGATCTGCCTGCCTCTGCCTCCAGAGTGCTGGGATTAAAGGCATTCGCCACCAACACCCGGCGATTTTGTGTTTTTTTATCAAAGCTCAATTGTTCCTGTATGTGAGTGTCTCTTGAAGGCCTTCTCTTGTTTCATTTTCTGTTTGTCTTTAGGTCAGTGCCCTGATCATGGCTTGGTAGTGAGTTTTCTTGGTGGAGATGCTGATCCTTCAACTTTATGCATTTCCAAATTGTTTTTTAACTGCTTGGGGTTTTTACATTTTAGAAGAAGTCTGTCCACTTCTTCAAGAAAATCTGAGAGGACTCTCCCCCGACCCCCTTACCCCCACAATTGCATGGAGACTATAGGCCAATTTGAGGATCAATATGTCTGCAGTAATTATAATGTCAGTCTAGTCCTAGAGATGGATTAGAGGGAATGATGTGCTGGTATGGAGAGACGGGGATGGAACTGTGTTTAGATGGTATATAAAGATGAAACCAGTGGCCCACAATCCAGGGCCACAACCGGGGAGTGAGTGACAGAAATGAGCACATACTTCATCAGAAAATCCCTTTCAGAGAAGTCCAAGGGGGATGCCTGGGAGTGCAGTTCTTGGAACAGCTCACGGAATGACTGGAATCTAGAACTGGAAGGAAGAAGCCATATTTTTTTTTTTTCCAGGAAGAAGGACAGCTATGAGAGTTCAGGCTCCCTGCTAAGCAGACAGTGAGAAAGGAAGATTGGCTAGAAAGTTCAGGAGACACTTAGAAAAGTTGTGCTACAGGACACCCTTGCAGGCTGTTCACACTGTAAGGATTGTGTCCTGTTGCACAGCAATGTCTATTGTACAATTGAATTGGTTGTTGGTCTAGGACAGAAAGAAATCCAAAGTAATTTTGCTGTCTCCCCTTCCCCAGAGATATTTTACTACATCTAGAAATACCTTTGTTTGGCCTAACTATTGGGGGTGAATGGGGCTCTTCCTTTCTAGTAGAAAGAAGCCAAGAATATGTTAAATGTCCTACCGTGTGCATGGAAACTGCTATCCCCAATCCCCAACAGTCACCTGCCCAACCTGTTGGAAAATATGATCCAGAGAGGGAGGGACAGAAGTTGGAAGTGAAATGAGGGTGAGAGGTGGCCGCTGCACTGAGAATCCGTGGGCCTGATGCATCTAGGAGAATCCCTCTGTGTGGCTGCTAGAAACTTGCCCTGGGTGATCAAGTATTAACCTGAGGATCTTCACTAAGGACTTTTTAGAAAATTAATACAAACATTACCAAATCAAGGAAATTGTATACAAGGATACCTTGAGTACATGGTAGAAATTTGGAATATTAGCTTCTTTTGGGAAAACAATCTTCGTGGACATGGCAATATCCTTTGAGGACTTTATTGATCGGTCAGCTTTTAACTGCAACTAATAGAAGACCTAACCCAGTTCCTGAAAGACATAAAGAGAACTAGCTAGCCCAGATGACTGAAAAGCACAGGCTCCACACCAAATACAGCCAGGGGTCCGTAGTGCTCATGCAGACCTGGGGTCCAACAGCTGGGCACCAACTGTTCCCTAGAGGGACACTGTTTATCCTTATCCATTTTCACCTAGGGGAAAACTGTTATTCTCCTGTCACCATAGTTTCCCTCTTATTGGTCCACTTTAAATTCTAAACCTAACCATGTTGAGCTCTTGCTGAGTTGGGAAATGGAAGAATGTGGGTTTCTCACTCATAGTCCTTTAGTGTCACATTGAAATGAGAGACCTTGGGGGCATCTATCTGATTAGAATAACAATGCTAAAATTACACTTGCTGAGCTAGAAGGCTGTCTCAAGACTATGAAGTGCTGAGGACCCAAGTTCAAATGCCCAGCATCCACATAGAAAGTGGGTGCCTGGGATGCCAGGGGTGGAGAGATGAAGAAAGAGAATTCTTAGGGCTCAGTTGCCTGCCAGTCTAGCCAATCTTTGAACACAACAGTCAGTTAGAGTTCTTTTCTCAAAAATATCAATGGTATCTTAGGGTTTCTATTGCTGTGATGAAACCTTGTGACCAAAAAAATAAATAAATGAATAAAAGTTGAGGAGGAAAGTGTTTATTCAGCTTATACTTTCACAACACTGTTTATCACTGAAGGAAGTCAGAAAAGAAACTCAAACAGGGCCAACTCCTGAAGACAGGAGCTGATGCAGAGGCCATGGAGGGGTGCTCTTACTGGCTTGCTTCACATGGCTTTCTCAGCTTGCTTTCCTATGGAACCCAGGACCACCAGCACCGTGATGGCCCCACCCACAATGGTCTGGGCCCTCCCCCAACTGTCACTAATTAAGAAAATGCCTTACAGATGGATCTTATGGAGGCAGTTTCTCAAATGAGGCTCCTTCTTCTCTGATGACTCTAGGCTGTGTCAAGTAGGTATAAAATCAGCCAGAACAGATAGAGACCAATCCACGAAGACACCCAACATTGTCTCTGGCCTCCACATGCTGTGTACGTGTTTGTTCCCTCCTATCCACATGAGCAATATACAGAGATCCAATACCATTAGAATGCAGTCTGGGTCATGCCATGTGAAGCAAGCACTTTTTATTTTATCTAATTTTGAAAAATTGACTGCTGGACGATTTACAGCTGTGTAAATGTCTTGGAATTGTTTCCCATGGAGCAGTGGTTTAGAAACAATTTAAGAGTCCCTGGAAATGGAGTATATAGTCTGCGTTGGCCAAACTATATGTTGAACACACAGAGAGGAGACAAAAAAAAATGTAGACATGGGCAAGCCACCAAGAATGAACATGAGTGAGATGAGCATGAGCCAACAAAGAATCATGTGTTCCTTCAGTGCCAGTTTACTAAGTACGAATGTCCTGGAGTACTTCTACTAATGGACATTCTTCACCAAAAATAACTTTGAAAGTTGTACAACTCACAACTGTGCTCATCCTAACTATTGAGCCAGCCCAACTATTGAGCCAGCCCAATCATAAACACTACCTCCTTTCATCACTCATGTGACACTTGTTGGGTTAGTTGGTGTGCTTCTATTCTTGGTTTTATGGGAAAGCACGTTCACATACATTACTACCCACCTTAGCAAAGGTGCTAGGCATTTACTCTTCTGTTCATGTTTCTCACCTTATCAATCTTCCAACTTAATGAAGACAACACTCTCATTCATTTGAATAATGATTATGTAATATTTGATGTGATAGATGATTGGTGGTTTTGTATTTTCTGTTGATGGACATTCATATGATATTCAGTACTGCCCTTGCCAACCCTTATGCACAGCCACCATGATGCCATGAATGTCTCTGTGCTTACACACTCACATACTGGTCCTTTTTTCCCTATAGGGTAGATTCCCAGAAGTGGAATTGCTTGGTCAAACGGTATGTGTTTTTAATTTTAATAGATATTGCTAGATTACCCAAAGGAATAGCAAGCCACCTCCCATTTCCTGCATTTTCTTCAGCACTTGATGCCCCTTTAAAATTCTCGACTGCCTTTCTGTCTCTAATGATTGATCTTTCATTTTCTCTCCTGTCACTAATTCTGTTTTTGTGTATCAGATGTCTGAGTTTCTTTTGTCTTCATCTCATTTCATAGCCCATCTTTCCATTTTCAAATTCTAGCAGTCCAGTTTTTAAAGGTGTTAATCATTTGCTATGTGTGTGAAAACATCTTTGTGATTTCCCCCCCTCTGGGTATAATGTCTTTTGTCAAATGGAAATTGTTAATTGTTTAATCAAATGTCTTTCCCTTTATGACTTCTGAGATTTCTCTTGTGCTCTGCATGGTTTGCTTACTTCAATGTCATGAGAAATTGTCTTAAATATTTTTGCCTCATTAAAAAAAAAAATCTGAGTGTTAATCCATTTTTCAGTGTTGCATGTGGTATGAAGCAGGAGCCTGTTTCTTCTTGTTTCTCATGCATAACCCAAACCCAAGTTCTAGCTGTTAAAAGACCCTTGTTTTTTCATGGGGCTGAAATATTAACACTTGCCACATGGGAAAATGAATGGCATGTGTGTTTGTGTCTGATTACTGTGTATCTATCTGTACGAATGCAAATCTATTCTGTGACTCTCTAGGGACTTGAAATATATGGCATGTTGTCATCAGCCTTCTTTTCCTATGTATAACAGCTATTTTTAATTTTCTATGTTCTGATTTACAGTTTAAAATTGAAGAAATTTCATCATAAATCTTTGTCTTTGTTTGTCTTCCATTTTTTAAAAATTTTTTAAATTGCATTTATTCATTTACTTAGTTATTTTTTGGGGACAGGTTCTCACTCTGTTACCCTGGCTGGCCTGGAACTCACTATGTAGACTAGGCTGGCCTGAACTCACAGAGACCCAAGAGTTCTGGGATTAGAGGTGTGTGCCACCATGCCCAGCTCACAAATGTTCTAAATCTGAAAGGTAATAAAACAGAGTGGATAGAACCAAAAAGTAATATTTCTCAGTGTGGAGGCTTCTTTTAACTGGTGCTATTAATTAGAATAATACCTTCCAATAAATTGCAAGTTATTTCTTCTGTTCATTCTAATTCTTTAAATGTGATCTTGTTTTCTCCATGATACCTTTTCAGTCATTCCAAGTTGCAGAAACTAGGGAAACAGACAGGACATTTGAATCCACTGGAGAATTACATCATTGCATTGAAAGAGCTCCATGCTTAAGTGGTGGTGCACGCCTTTAATCCTAGCACTTGAGAGGCAGAGGCAGGGAGATCTTTGAATTCAAGACCAGCCTGACCTACAGAGCAAGTCTGAGGATAGTCAGGACCACTCAGAGAAACACTGTCTCAAAGAAACAAAACAAAATAAAAAAGAGCATTGGCTGCTTCAAGCTGAAGGCTGGATTCAGATCCCAGCACCCAAGTCAAGTGGTTTCAGATACATGTAACTTGGGCTTCAAAAGCCTAAGGCCCTCTTCTTGCCTCTCTAGGCACCCACATTGGTAAATATACATACATTCATACAAACATGCACATAAAAATACAAAATTAAATCTTAAAAAGTAGTTTAAATACTGGAGTTAAACATTAAAATTATCTGCTGTTTCTAAGTATGGTGGCACACACCTTTTAATTCCAGAGTTTGGGAGGCAGAGGCAGATGAATCTCTGAGTTTGATGCCAGCCTGGTCTACACAGTGAGTTCTAGGTCAACCAGGGCTTCACAGTGAGACCTTGTCTAATGAAACACATACCTACACACACACACACACACACACACACACACACACACACACACACACACACACACACTTGCCTGTTATTAAAATAATGCTAATATTAGTTCATATTAATAAATATGCAAATAAAGGTGAGGTCTGTATTATTTTTATGAAAATAGAGTGGCATCCCTGGGTAGGTTCTGCCTGTGTTTACTTGGTTAAATAGAAAATAGCATTAGTTTTGCTATAGTCATTATTAATATGATGAAATAATTCATGTATTGTAAGCATTGATTTTTCATACTTAGATATAATACATCTATGAATTAAAAGAAGGAACCTCACTAATTTAACGGTAGCTTAGTTTTAAGGAATAGATTGGGAAGGCACTTCTGTGTGTACATATAAGTAATAAAGAATGGTGATTTAGAAAAAAGAAGGACAGTAAGTTATTCAGATGACCCAAATGGATGGTAAAAGTTGAAGCTTTTCTGTATGACCTTTGATTGTAACCATTTATTCTACAGAAGGTGATCAAGTTATTTCTTCCCTTCTGTGAATTCTTATGTACCCATTTTAGATTGTAATTCTCTTCTCCAACATATTCCTCCTAATTTTACTAATGAGAAATAAGCAATGCACTTCCTTTTTTAAACATAGCTGTATGTCGTGCCTGAGATAGACAGAATGTTGTTGTTTTCAGAACAGTGTTTTTGTTGTTTGTTTTGTTTTGTCTGTCTTTGCTGAAGAGCAAGAATGCTCTCAGTGACGTGTGGCAGTTGAGACTTAGAGGACAGATGGAACAAAATGTTTTTCTGCTGGCCAGTATCAAAATCATAACCAGCATTGAGGAAATGGTAATTAGAAGACACAAAAGCAAAATGAGCCTCTTGAAAGCCAAAAGTTAGTCATGAAATATGCAAAGATTGACAAATGATACAAAATGTGCTAAATAAAAGGCTTATCACATTTCCTTGTTTCTATATACACTGTTTTCACCAACTAAAAAGTGTTTCCTGCACCCAAGTTCTAATCATCATTACAACTGACAGAGATGATAATCATAAATATAGAAAGATGTAATTAGTGTAGATGTCAGATGTAATTATATGTGTATCTGTGGAAACTCCACATTGTTACCTTAAAGTAAAATCCTGTTTAGAATGTAGACAGAATCTCAGACATTGAAAATCTTAATTCAAGACTAAAAAGATGCACTGAAGGACAGTGATAAACCACATAAGATAAACCACAATGAAGGAAAGCTTCCTTCTTAATAATTTAAGTATTTGAGTCTTCAGTTTGTCCAACTGGTCCCCAATCACTGGGAGGTAGGAACATTTAAAGTGGGGGAGAGAATATCTTTTTTAAACAAATAAGCCTGGAAAACCACCTGTGACTGAAACTTGGCATGGCCATAGGAGGCTACAGGCATTGCTGTGGCAATGGCATGTTTTTGTATTCCTGAAGAGAAAAAACTGTATTTGTTGCAGTATGAGGCCACATGTGAAAAGATTGATTGGAAAGAGGTAAACAACAGAGTCATAGAAATAAATGATGCTTATGGTGATTAAGAAAAGTTGCAGCACTGAGTAAAGAAAAATCATGCACACTGATCTATTTAGTTTTGTTTGACTTAACTTTAAAATGTTTTTATCATTGTATGTGTACGTGCTGTGTGTGTGTGTGTGTGTGTGTGTGTGTGTGTGTGTGTGTGTGTGTGTGTGTTATCAGAGGACATCTTCGTGGAGTTGGTTATCTCCATTTTTATGTGGATTCTCAGATTTACCTGGGCTTAATCAGCAAGCACTTTCATCTGCTGAACCATCTTGCCGGCCCTTTGTTTTTGAAAAGGTCTCATCTAGTCTATATGGACCTCAGACTTGCTATTATGTAACTGAGGATGACCTTGAAATTGTGATCCCTCTACCTCCATTACCTGAGTGCTGGAATTACAGGCATCAGTCCCCATACTCTTTATCACCACACACAGGCTTTGTATATGCTAGGCAAGCAGTCTACCCATTGAGGTACATCTCCAGCCCTGCATGTTTATTTAAATAAATCAGCTAAGGTTCTAGTATAGCCCCAAAGTTTATCACACAGATACTGAACAAATGAAGTCATTGTTTACCAGAAAATGACACTGTCCCTCCAAAGCTGTTTAGGTGTTGTGTTCGAAGCAATGCCCTCATGTCAGGGGACTCTTTCTGAACTGAAGACTGAAAAGCCTTTATTCACAGGCATTTAAAAAGAATCAATTTTATTTGTAGGGGTATTTTGCTTGCATAGTGCCTGTGTACCATGTGTGTGCAGTGTTTACAGAGAACAGAGGGAAGAATTGGATTTCCTGGGACTGACATTACAGATTGCAGTGAGATATGCTATATGGGTGCTGGCACTTGAACCCTAGTGATTTGGAAGAAGAGGCAGTGCTATTTATTAACCACTGAGCCATCTCTCCTGCCCCCATTCATCAGCATTTTTAACCTAGATCTAACTGAATGGAAACAACCCATGTGGCATTGTACTTTGAAAATAAATTAAAATAGCCGGGTGTTGGTGGCGCATGCCTTTAATCCCAGCACTCGGGAGGCAGAGGCAGGAGGATCTCTGTGAGTTCGATACCAGGCTGGTCTACAAGAGCTAGTTCCAGGACAGCCTCCAAAGCCACAGAGAAACCCTGTCTCGAAAAACCAATGTATATGTTATCAATTTATGATTTGCAAGAGTTATTGATATATGATTTGCAGGGGTTGCCTATAACTGACTTCAGTACAACATGGTTTTAATCAGATCCTATTGCCCTGTTCTTGTTACAAAATGCTTCTCTTGTTAAGTATTGCACTCATGTGTTTGGCATCATCTTAAATTGCTTAGAAATGAAACGCCACCATCCTCCGATTTTATTTTGTCTTAGTCCACTATGAGAAAATGCTAAGCCTCCTCCACACAGGAGGTCACAAAATATTGATGCAACAGTGTTGCCTTCCATACTGCCTAGATTTTGAACAGCTGTATTTAGGCTGGAGTGCAATGGCATTCCCCCAGATAGATCAGTTCTTTCAAAGCAGAGACCTACTCTGTCCCTTAGCTCAATGGAGAATTTGTAAATCGGGTATAATTGTTATCTGAGTGCTTGTCTTGCCTGCTGCTGGCTGGCTGGCTGGTCTTCCGGCCATGAAAAAAAAAAAAAAAATCCAGACTGCTCCATTATTCGGATAAAGCCACTGGGTCAGTAGTTGCTGACCTTTATTCTCTGTGCCTTAAGGCCAAAAGCTGCCTCCATCATTTGGGGAACCTATTGTGAGCTGGTGACATGTGTCTCCTGCTGCATTTAGCTTCTAGGTTAAGCCATGTCAAAGGACCACCTTTTAAAATGACACTTCAAATTTGATCCCTCACTATTAATCGTCATAGTGTCTTTATCCATGTGAATGTTTAAATGTCAGTCTCCTCTGTTTTCTCCTGTCCTTTCTGCTAGTATTCAAATTCTAATGACTGAAAGAACTACTTGCAAAGAAAAAAAAAACAGAGCTAGAGAGAGAGAGAGCTCCCAACTCAGTATTGCATTTGTTAAAGGCCAATATACTATCTCCAAAAAAGAGATAGGGCTATTGAAATGTATGAATAGAAAACTTCAAAAGTGGTTGTGTCAAAGAAATAGAAAGTGAAGATATTTTAAATATAATTGCAGTTGTATTCAGTGTCGAACAAAAAAAAAAGTCAAAAGTATTTCTGTTTAATGCCATCCTGAAGTGTGGGAAATGTGTAAGAATGACTAAAATATTCACAGGAAGATAGGTACCTCAGCATCCTCCAATTTAGGATGGCACATGTCCCCAACCTCCCATTTATCTGACCAGGTCCTCACCACCTATGTGAAGGCCCCCACATTTTCATCGTCCCTGGCTTCCAGCTGTGGAATGTAAGATCACATTTGTGGGGACACTCTGAGTGAACAAATATTTCATTTCACAAGGAGCTTTCAGAAGTATCCTTTTATCTCCTAGATGGCCAGGTCCCCTGGAAGCCTGAACAATGAAGAGTCTGAGCAAGCTATTCTGGGCACCAGAACCATGGGAGCTTAACACACTTTGAAGTGCATTGCTCCCCATTGAGGACCGTAGTAAAAAATGGGGTTTTCATAGTCCTTGCATTGATGTCTGCAAAGCCAGATGGCTTTGTAAAATGATCCCCAAAGCAGGCAGGCTGATTAAAAGAAATGTCAGGTAGTTGAAGGCTCCCATAGTCAACATGAGCCTGATACAAAGAATTGTCCTCTTGGGGTGCGTTAATGTTAGGGAATCTCACTCCTGTATCTTCAGGGGTCAATCAAAGACAGCATGGCCAGGTGCTGGCAGCAAGAGTCTTAGGAATGCAGGCTGTGGCTCTGTAGCAGTCTTTGGAGGAAGGGGTGTTTCCAGGGAACAGGAATGGGCAGGGAAGAAGTGGTTCTGGGGGCTATAGGTTCTTTCTGAAGTAGGGAGTTACATCTAGCTGTTAACCTGTTAGCTTCTTACTGAGATCCTGGATCAGTGTCATCCTTAAACCCTAAAGGTTCCTTGTGTTACCCCTAAGGGTACCTGACACTCCTGCATCCCTTTGTGGTGTCAGTGATGGCAGAGTGGGCACAGGTTCTCTTAGATGTTTGTGACTGCTAGAGAAATCACTCTGTCTGCATGTGTGACCTTGCACACTGGCCTACACTTAAGGACACAGTCATATATTTTAAGTGGTTCAGTGAGGACTGGTGAAACTTGGCCTTGAAGGCAGAGGAGTTCATAGGTATGACAAATTATTCTTTGGCTCCCCAACCCACCAGCCACCAAAGGAAGAAAAAAAAAAAACCTATCATAAAAAGAGTTTGCTGTTTTTCCATCAAGAAGCCCTTTAATCCTGCAATGAACAGCATGTGACAGGGGCTTAAAAACCAAGCCACCTGGTCCTCCTGCTGTCTCCCTGTTGCCACCTCTCCCCTTGCCTCATCAGATGTGAGGCTGATGAGCAGACACAGCAGAAGTGGCTGAGGACCAGGCACCAGGCTATTTCGTTGAAATAGCTAATTTCAAAAGAGTTTGTATGTTTTGACCTTTTTGAACTTTTATGATCCTTTCAAAGAGGAAAGTAATTTCAACATGGAAGCATTTATAAGAACCATATTGGAGAATGAATTGGTGTGTATATACTTGTTATTGTAGCACATCTTTTGAGTGGAAATAGAGCATCCATACTATTTTAACAGGGGCTAATTGTTCTTTGTAGAATTTTTTTATTTAATATTAATTTAAACAAAATTTTATCTTACAGGTGATTAGTGTAAGGAATGTAGAGAATACAGCAGGTAGAAATGCATTCAGGGTCTCCTGATCTTATTAATTGGGGGGAAAATAAAGTTTTAAAAGCAGACATGTGGGCCTGGAAAGGTGGTCTAGTGGTTAAGAGCACTGGCTACTCTTCCAGAGGACATGGGTTCAATTCCTAGCACCCACATAGCAGCTCACAACTGTCTGTGACTTTTGGCCTCTGTGGGTACCAGACATACACATGGTATGCAGATAAAGCTCATACATATAAAATAATAAATTAATAAAAATTAAAGCAAAGGTGTTAGCTTTCACTGCTGTGTTTTGTGCATTAAGTGATGTTTTCTTTACGTTCTTCTGATGTTAATAGTTTTAAATTTGAGAAATGGAGTAGCAATTTATTTTACTATGAAATTTTTTATGGCAAATTCTCACAGATAAGAAGGCATTGATAATTTTTTCTAAGTGCTTTCATCATAGAAAAAGTTTAAATGAAGTAAAATGATACTTACACACACATTTTAAGACATTTTCCAGTATTTGTGTTTTATATGCTACTTATTTGGTGATCATTGATTCTTGCTATGCATTTTCTTTCCCACTTGCAAGTACTTCTAGGTTGACCAGTTGTCAATGAGTCAAATGCTCCATTTGGCCACAAATTTGCTAACTTCAGACAAAAATAGGAGCAGAGCTGCATGTTTGATGCTTCTAGTACTTATTTTTAGTGTTGCACTTCATGAAATATCAAGTGATGATGTTTCCCCTAAACTACTGATGATATGTGCTAAGGTTCCAAAAAAAGTTTTACATCTTATGCACTGGAAATCACTCTGAGCAACACATTTTAATAGATTCCAGGAGTCAATGGAGACTCTGTGTTCTTTCAGAGAATAGAACCAATTGTCTTTGTTTGGCTGCAATACTTTGGCTCTGTGAGAGCTCCCAGGAACATCACAGCAGCCATTCTTAGCCAAACTGTGATTTGTTGTGTGACTTATTGATCTTGGAAGGAGCCTCAGAGTTGTTGAGTTGGTATTATTCATGTCAGAGTAAATATACTGCCCTGCCAGAGTGGAGAGTCCCCAAAAATAGGGTCTTTGCAGTGTCGTTCATGCCTAGAATGGTGCCTAGCAGCTAACAGGTGTCCCATAGATACCTGTAGAATATGATTTTTGCATGATTTGAAGTCATATATTCCCTTTGCCTTTTGGCAGTTTCATGGCTAAAGCCCATCTGCTACTTGAATAATTAATAACTGGAATTCCTACATACTTTTTTTGATGGAAAATGTGGTGTGCTTCAGATGCAGTGCTGGATTTGAGCTTTTCTAGTTAATACATTTCCAGGCTGGTCTAGTTTAGTTTTTAATCTCAAATCTTTCTTGAGAACATATAAGATTGATGGATTTTCTTTAAAAGATTTTTTTAAGTAAGTACTGGAGTAGCGGCTTAGTGGTTAAGAGTACTGGCTGCTCCTCAGGAGGAGCTTGGTTCGATTACCAGCACCCACATGACAGCTCACAATGGTCTGTAACCCTAGTTCTAGGGGCTTCCATGCCTTCTTCTGGTGTTTGTAGGTACTGGGCACATACATGGTGCATAGATAGATGTATATGCAGGCAAAACAGTCATACATATAAAATACAACCTAAAAAGTGGGGAAGGGTACAATGAGATGTTTCATTGTGCAAAGGCACTTGCTATCAGGCCTCAAAGATTCCCTGACCCTACATAATTGAAGGAGAGAACTAACTCCAGCAAATTGCTTCTGTCCTCCACATGCTCACTTGCATACATGCACGCAAGTACACACACACACACACACACACACACACACACACACACACACGCACGCACGCACGCACACACGCCCACTCAATCAACAAACAAATCAATCTAAAAGTTCAGAAAAATAGTGATAGATCCATTATTGATTATTCTTCAAGGCCTCTATATAAAAGAGACTAATTTTATTGCCATCTTCCATTCAATTTATCCGTCTTCCATTCAGTTTTTGGTCAACATTCTCCACATAGGAAACATAGGTATGAATTGAATAGTGTAGAGCTAAATGCAGTGCAAAGCATATTTCCTGTTCAACAGGCTTGAACTTCCTGAATCACCACTTTATTGGGGGTGAGGGTAACACAGCTGAAAATACCTAATAGTTGATGCCATCTAGTTTGTTCTTCTAGATAAGAGAAAAAAACAGGATGAGGGGTGAAGAAGTAGCTAGTGAGGTTGCTGTGCCTAAGCACCATCATTTGAGGTTGATTGTTTTCCTAGGAAAAGTTAAAAAAATAAAAAACAATACTTGGGGATAGAAAGCACCAGATTCTCTGGGGTAAGAGAAAGGAGCTGAGGGAGAGGGAAGGGTGCTAGGGGCTTTCACATCTTTGTGTATTTGATTTGTTAAGCTGTGTTACTGTTGTACAGGAAGGCTTTCGTCATGCTAGTCTCCTCTTAGGGTTTTGATTAAGCAAACAAGAAAAGAGAATTGATATGCATGGAAGTGGTATTTCCCCAGTCCACTGATAGGGATCATTAAAGAATATTGATCCCATCTCCAGATCCTTTAGCCTCTGCCAAGCATCTCACAGAACAGGGAGCAGAAGGAATGAATGGGGTGTTTTAGAAGCAGAAAATTACCTTCAGGAGACGTGTAGGACATGTGTGCATATTTGAGCTTGCTGGATAGTTGTAAGTGATCAGTTTCTGTGTGCCTACTGCATAATCATTTGCATTGAATTCTTCCTTCATCCATATAGTTTGTTTCTACGTATGCTGTTGATGTCTACGTATCTGTAGGATAGTATGTGTATAGAGTTTGAAACATTAGTATCTGTCTTCTAATCATCTTGAGTGTAGATTAGGAAGATCTTTGTCAGGGTAGAAAGCTCCATATCTTTCCTTTACTATTGGCCTGCCGATTGATCAGTGCTTTTCTTGGAGATACTCCTGACCACTACATGACATAGCACTATGCATATAAGTGATGGTGACCAAAAATTATGTAGTCCAAAAAGTAGCTTGAGGATGAGGCAAAGATGGGCAGGGAAATACATGTAAAGATTGGGTCACTTGAAAGAAAAAGAAACATTGTGCTAGACCCGAGAAAGGATGAAGATGTTCATCCACACCCTTTGTTATTCACTCAGGTCCTTTAACAATGCACTGCAAACCAGGTGACTTAAGCAACAGAAAGTTACCGTCTTCCATATCAACAGGTTGACATCTAAACTGATGAGATGCCCAGGGCAATTGCCTCTGAGGATGGTGACAGAAAATCGCTTCTACATCTCTGTGACCATCACTGTGGAACCCATTGCCATATTAATGATAAGAGGGATGTCATATAACGTAACTTCTGTTGGCTTGCTGGCAGCCTCTGGCTCTCCTTGGCTCACCTTTGCATAGCTTTTCTCATGGCGCATCCCTTTCTGTGTCCAGATTTCTCCTTTTTATAAGGACTCAGTGGTGCTGATTGGAGTCACCCTAATGGCTCTATTCTGAATCCATCGGCAAAGACTGTTTTCAAACAAGGGTCTCAAGTAAAGTTCCTGAAGTTAGATATTCAGCAGTTGTTAATGAATGCAGTTTAAAAATGACACTCCTCCATTCTCATTTCACTGCTCAAGTACCAGCTGCCTTCCACCTGCCAGAACACGTTCCCAATGTGAGTCTGTCCTTGCCATTAGAGCATCCTTGCCTTTTCTTACCAAATGCTCCAGGGTGGGCTTCTCTGTCTCACTGATAGCCAGTGCAAAGGCTGGGAAGTGCATGGATAAACCAAGCTCCCTGGGAGACATCAGTTGAAAGGCCATCTGCCAGGGAACAAAACAAGCAACAAACATGAGTTGGTCCTTGATGCGCTTTCTTTTCCCTTCTATTTAGGTCCTCTCTTCACCTCATTAGAGCAAAGACTAATCTATTGAAATCCAATCAATTCCATGTTAGATCATGGCAAATGAATATTATTTCTACTACATTACCTGTGCAATAGTGCTGTGTGGGAATGCCAGGGACTCTCCACGTTCATAATGCTGCTTGGAGAATGGCTTCTGGGTCTTCCAGCTTAGACCTGCCCCTTGGTAGCACAGCCCTGTGGGTTTCTGAGAAGAGCCCGGGAGTGGGAGTGGGTCAAGAGGAGCTGTCTTAACAGTCTTAACATTCCGCCCATGTTGGGGCACACTGAGAAAACAACAGAGGAACCCTCTAAGCATGTGCACTGGTTTCCTGCTAGAATATACTCCTCTTATTCACCAGTCATGTCTCCTTGGTACATTAGTCAAGATGCTTCCCTCTTTCAATTTTTTCCAAGCTAGAGGTTACTGCTCACTGGTAGATACACCCAGTCAGTGAGGGTCAGTCTTCCCTTCTGGCTTACTGATAAAACTCTGAAGTTTATATATACCTCAGGCTATACCTATCGGGCTCCATTCTTAGATATACAACTGTATATTCTATAGTCAGAACATATATACTGTATTCTGGCCCTTGACACATAAGCAGAAGCTTTTGGAGGGAGAACCAGCTAACAGAGACCCTTTACTACTTTTCCCTCCTTCCTGTCAGGGAGTACATTTGTGTTGGTGGAGCCCCAGCAGCCAGGTTGGCCCATGAAGTAAACATGGTGGGTAGATTGGACTGTTAGGAATGGTTGACTGAAAAGTGGAGGTCTTTTGAGTGGGAAGATTTGGTAGCCCCCAATGCATCCCTGGACTGGCCAGCTGCTCCTAAATCTCTCACATGTTAGAAAGCAATAAGCTATTTTAAGTCACTTAGTATATATAACTATACTACTCCACAGACAGATCCTCATCACAGGCTCCCCAGTCTTTACAGAAGAGGTCCAACGAAAATGAAGGAAAGAAAACTTCTTCCTAGGACCCAAAGAAGGCCTGGACTGCTGTGCCACTTGGCATTTCTTCCCCAAGGCATCCTTTGTGTGAGCTGGAGGGGAGTACTCTGAAGTTTTTGTATTCTGTTTCCTGCCACCATAAATGGTGTTGGCATGGCCACTTCCTGCCAGAAAACGTTGAGTTGTGACAGCAGCAGCCTGTTGGCAAGGAAGCCCTGATGAGAGCATGCCACTGTTTTCTATCATCATTTCACAGAGCCGAGAGGAAGACAGAGACACTGACTGGCTGATAATCAGCCAAGAGGAGCAGTTGTCATGAGCTCCGTGCAGCTGGCCCCATGGGGAAGTTACTTTGCTTTCCAAAGGACTGGTCTTTATCTTAAGTCACACATTCATTGTATGTAGACCAGTAAAGTGCGATAGAGGTGGGGGGGGGTGAGGAGAGAGACTATGAATCGGAAAACAAAGAATGCAGGCAGATTGGACATGTATCAGAGCAGAGTAAATGAGGAATAATTGGGAAGCTTGAAATAATTCAAAGAACAAAAACTCCTCTGATAATAAACATTTGCCTCCTTTTTAAAAAATGTGTTTAGAATGTCTAAGGCAGGAAAGCACTGCTTCTGTAGTAGCTGCATTCCACGGCTGTGGAAACCTGCAAGTGGGAAAGATGCCTGAGAACAAAACTGTGTCAGGACCAGTATCCTATTCTGCATTCTTTGGAGGGGACACAATCCATACAGTTGTGTAGAGTAATCAGAGGTTACTGGAAAGCATCCTTCTCCATCTTGAATTATCCATGCTCTTCTGTATCTTTGGATTCACAGGTAGTCCCTGGAGATGAACAATTTCATAAGCACAAGATTTAGGGGAAATGGAGCTTCATAGAACTTATGCCGGGCGTTGGTGGTGCACGCCTTTAGTCCCAGTACTCGGGAGGCAGAGGCAGGCGGATCTCTGTGAGTTCGAGGCCAGCCTAGTCTCCAGAGCAAGTGCCAGGATAGGCTCCAAAGCTACACAGAGAAACCCTGTCTCGAAAAACAAAAAACAAACAAAAAAGAACTTAGTTTATCTGTAACCAGGCAGTCAGTTCCTAACTGTGTTGTTGAGAATCACAGTAATGTGATCCCCTAACCAGTATCTCCTGCTTAGGTCAATTAATATCTATGTGGTGTGACAATTAATATCTGCTATTCATACCTTATTATAAAGACTATCATATTCCTTAATATTTTTGATTTTATATTCACAAAGACTTTTCAGAACTTATCTCAACCCCCATTCCTATTGCCTTACTTTTTCTCCCGAATTTTCAACTTTAGCAATTGGATGTTAACTTTCTTGGTACTTACCAGGAACCTATATTCTCCATGCCGAGGGAAGACTCTCTGTGCTAATTTGCTGGACGTGTTTTATTTTCTTATACTGTATTTCTTGGTGGTGAGTACACTGAGATTAGCAAGAGATTCCTAGCTAGCTTGGGTTCAAGCAGTATGCTTAACACATTGCTGACAAAGCTATTAGCATTGTCACTTGTCATTAAAACGGGATTGAGCTCACTGTCACATTGGGTTTTATTTATTAATTGCTGCTTCCAATTTTGAACCAGTTTATAGACTCCAAAGATCATTTGTGTCTTACTGCCCATGATCATCGTCACCTCTGTCAGTCTTCATTTACAGACCTTACCGAAAAGGGGGACAGCCTCACACATGCTGTGAAAACTCAAATGCAAGTTGTGAGCTCTGCCCACTGAAGTCACAGTCAGAATGGGAATCAGATTTGTCCCCTGCTGACCCCTTTGGACTGTCTCACTGAAGTTTTTAAAATATGTAGAAGGGGCTCTGAAGCCATGTTCGCTGCAGGGAATTGTGGGGATGCTGTAAAACAGGCATGGTGCCCATCATTTTATTTCCAGGGGAACAATGGGGTGGCATAGGGACATCTTTAATGTCCTCATGTCTAAGATACGGAACATGTGACTCCTTCAATCAACTGTCCCTTCTCAGTTGTCTATGAAATCCTATCCAAGGCAGGCTTCTCATATTTAAGCCTCTCTGTCACCCTGCAAGGTGAATTGCTTGAGGTGGAAAGTCGCCATGAGTAGGAAAAACCCTTCCACATTCATCCGAAAGATCCAGAAACTTCCATCAGTTTCTATTATGTCAGCAGCCTTTTCATTGGGAAAGTTAGAACATGGGAAGTTCAACCCTAGAAATAAATGTCTCAATTTTCTCCTCTCATTTGCTTAACCAGGTAGCAACTTCATAAGGTCTTTTTTTTTTTCTGTACAGGACTTCAGGTGTACTGTTTGGTTCCAGGTAAGGCATGAGAACTCAGGGGGCCACCACACAGGTCATGGCTGTCAGGGAAGAACATTGTTGTCTCATGAACACTAAGAGTAAAGTAGAGAAAGGCAGAGTGTAATGAACTTGTGTCGGGACTACACTTGGAGCTAACTGCTCTGCATGGCAGGTTCTTGTTTACAATAGAAATAATGAAGCCCTAATCTGCATGCTGCTCTGGCGGTTTTCTCCACCTTGGGCTCAGTAATTAGCTATGCGTGGGTCATAGGCTGGCGATTAGTTCTGTTTCTCAGAGCATGTCTGCAATCTTTGATATCTACTTAAGCTATGTAAATAATTTGCACAGGTTTTTTTTCTGATTTTTCTATTAATCTTGGGTAGAGTGAAATTTGCTATTTTTCTCTGTGACAAACCATGAAATTTAGCAATTAAATCCTTTCATTTATTCAGAGTCTGCATTTGGTCTAAGTAAGTCTCAACAAAAGATTGTGCTGAGGGTTTCAAAATATTACTCCACGGTTCTTCATCAACCAGTAAACACAGCTCATAACACTTATTTCTAGTCTCCTGGTAGTTGTTTTCTTTAATTCTCCTCCAAGCGGGAATCATATTTTGTAACCAATAGATCCTGGGAAGCTAGGGGGTTTCTGGCCCTTTCAAATGTAATATGACTGATCTTTTATATATCTCATTCATCATTTATTGCTACACCCAGCTATGCACACATTCTGTCTATGTCTCTTTAGTTGGAATAAACTAAATACATTTCTCATAACTACCTGAGTATATATTATACTGCTTTGGCCCTATTCCACTTAATAAAAATGTTCACTGATGGCTAAGAATATAACTTAGCTGGTAGAGTCCTTCTCTAGCATGCATGAAGCCCTAGGTTTGATCCTGAGCCCCTTGTGAACTGTTTGTACTACAGACCCATAATCATAACACTTGGGAGGTGGAAACAGGAAGGTCACACGTTCAAGGCTGGCATCTTCTACATAGAGAGTTCAAAGACAGCCTGGGCTGTGTGAAACCCTGTCTTTAAAAAAAAAAAAATTCCTTGATGAGGAGGAATTTGTTTAATTTGATTCAATGGGATCCAGAGGTTTAGAGTCATGCAATTAAGTTTCAGTCGTTTCCTGATACAGCACGCTATTTTCAATTGTGTGGCCCTGGCTGCTGTTTTTCTTGGTTGCATGCTGCCATCTCTTCTCTGTTTTAGTAATTGAATAAAATACTCCACTTCATATCACTGTTCTGACCCTCTCATTGATTAGGTGTTTTCTCCCCGGGCTTGGGGGACCATGTTCTAGAGTCTGGATAATCTGTCTTTCTATCGTTTTTCATATAAATCTGATGTCCTTGGCTGTAGGCAGTTAAGGATCATTTAGTTCCCCTTTTGTGAATCTTTTTCTTTGCCTGGATTTTAAGTTCCTTGGGGCTCAACACTGGCTCACACTTGCACTTTTTAAATTAGCATATATTCATTGTACAAGGGGTGGGTTTATTATGACAGCCTTGCCCAAGCATCATCATGTTCTCTGCTCATATTCACTGTCCTCCAATACCTTCTCAGCACTGTTCCTGGATGGTGTCCTTCCCAAGCGCCCCTTTCTCTTTTCATGTCTTATACACTCCAAACCCAGATTCCACATATCAGTGTGACATTTGTCCTTCTATATGTCCTTCTTGTCTAGATTATTTTGCTTAACTTAGTGGTCCCTAGAATTACCCACTTTCCCCCCCAAAAAATGACATAATTTCTTTCTTCATGACTGAACAATACTATCATTTATATGTAACCTTCAGTTATAGAATATCTAGGCTGATATGTAGGTTTCTTCCCTGTTTTGTTTTAAGGATTTTAGTTGTTGTTTTGGTTTGTGGCTTTTGCTTGCTTGTTGTTTATTTTGCTTGCTTGCTTGCTTGCTTGCTTTGTTTCTTGCATTTCTGCATTATAAAGCTAAAACATCTGATGAAGACATCTGCCGACGGCTGGCTGGATTCTCTGCTTGCCAAACCAAGCAAGTAGTAATATTTGCTATCTAAATCCTAAGACTTAGTGGTTGCTTCTCAAGTTTGAGTAATGTATAAATTTTTAAAACTCTAAAAGATTTCTTCATACTGCCCCCACCCAATACTGACATAATTTATTTTACTACTGTCTTGCATGCAAAGAAAAATGTCAGGCATAAACTGTGTTTAACAGTGTAGTATGCAAACATTAAAACAAGTGTAACATAGTTTTTAAAAGAGCAGATTTTAAAACAATGCCAACTTAGTATTTTTATTAATGCTACTCTGATAAAACAGTCACAGCATGGTTATGCTGTTGGCTGCTGGTTGCTTTTAGTTGGCATTTTTCTCCTACTCAGTGTGAGGCTCATTCTTCTTGTAACCTTGCTAGCTGAAAGCCATGGGTGATGACTCCACCGTGCCCCATGGTATCGTTCAGTCTTCATGATGTATTAGGCCTCTGGTCTTTTCTCATTAGCTCAGGGCAATTGAAGTAGTCACACTTGACCAGCTTGCCCGTTAGTATGTATGGAAGTGCAGCAATGAGATTATGGGGCTGTCTGAAATTAAAGGGTAGTCATCACATGGTTTCTATTTGTAAAGACTTTCAGAGAAATGGCAGCAAAAATTGATAAGTGTATGCTCTTCATATTCCTGTCAAAATTCCCTTCAGAGTCTGGTTTGAAGAAAACTGGTATAAAATAAAGGCCACAATGGGCATGAATTTACTTTTAATTGGTTAATTGGGTATAACATGACTTATATACACAGGCTGTTTAATATTTATACTTTAAGTATGTTAGCCTGTGCTTGACTAACATTTGCCTTCTTGATTTATTTATTTATTTATTTCTCTGTGTAGCTTTGGAGCCTGCCTGGAACTCTTGTAGACCAGGCTGGCCTTGAACTCACAGAGATCTGCCTGCCTCCTGAATGCTGGGATTAAAGGTATGTACCACTACTGCCTGGCATCTTCTTGTTCTTTATTGAATCAATTATTTGAATCAAAGCTGTACATTTCTTTATTGGTATTCAGATTTTTTGGTTTCCTGTTAGGAAACTAGCTGTGCTTAGACCCATGTGTGTTGCAAGTAAACTAACCTGGAAGCAAAGTTGGAACCCAAGGTCTGCACTGAGGAGTCAAGAACTGCCCCGCCCCGAAGGAGTAAACTGGGGGAGGGTCTCCAGGCAGCGGACACACAGTGCTCTTGACTCACAGATCCATTCTGTCTTTAATGATGTTTCTGGGAGACTCTGCAGTTGTGACATCACATCCTCTTTTTTTCTTCTTTCAGTCTGGTTCTGCCGCTTGGCGCTTGGCTGCTGTGTGACTTCCTGTCTGTTGAAATGAGAATGACAGAAGTCACTATGAGTCACAAGCCTCGGTGCGGTTGCTGTGCATTGCATGTGGCATTTGCTAGGTGCCAATGAGTGTGGGCTGCTAGGACTGCAAGGAAAACATTCACAATCATTAGCTTCTCAATTCATTTCATATGCAGAGAGGCCACACAGCCAGCCCCATTTCTCAACTTGTCGTTAGTCATTAGATTTTGATGCTGTGTGGCACGATGTCTGTAACATACACGTTGGTGCACTCCTGTTACTGGCTCTCTTATGAGGCAGATTACTGTCTTCCAAGGAGCTGACAGAAGTCAATTATACTGTAACCCTGTAATTCTATTATTACCCACTGAATCTACACTTGTGCCTTTTTCTGACCTATCTGTCTTTCATTCCCTTCAAGCTTCATCTTCTGAGTTGGCCTTTCTTGTGTTTATGTCATGGACTTCCCAGGTCAAGCATGTGAGCCAATGCCACTAACATTCTAGCGCTACATTCGGAAGATGCCAGGTGCTTCTCCTTCTGCACATTTTTCTCTAGCTCCAAGGTCAGGGTGCATTATCTTTGCAGAGTGGAAAACAAGGAGTGTCGTTAAACTTGGCTCTTTGTCTCACAGCTGGTCACTGAAAGAAAGATGATCCAAATTCCAGTCTTTAGCAGGGTGTTGGTGGCCCATGCCTTTAATCCCAGCACTTGGGAGGCAGAGGCAAGTAGTTCTCTGTGAGTTCAAGACCAGCCTGGTATACAAGAGCTATTTCCAGGACAACTAGGGCTATACAGAGAAACTTGGTCTTGAAAAAAGAAAAAACAATTTGGGTCTTTATAATTCCTGGGTTCCCTTGTCTTATCCTTCTGCTACTCTGGTTTCAAAGTAGAAGGTGTTTATTTCGGGAGGAGAATGATGCTTAGGATGAAGGAAATCAGCCAGAGGACATCTGAACTAAACTTGGTTTAAGCCACCTGTTTGCAGGTCTTGATGCTTGAAGACTCATGGGATTTTATGAAGATAGATAAAACACGACTGTAAAAGTTTTCTCAAGCACTTTCTGGTATGTGTTAATCATTGTGTAGGTTTATTAAACAAATAAAACAAGCTGACTTTAAATTGTAAGGCAATGGTAAATAAAGTCTTTATTTCTTTTCTTGGAAATACGGTTTCTGTTAGGATATTTTCCACTCTGAGATCCTGGCTGCCAACCCTTGCTTTCAGAAAGTCACAAAACTGATGTGTTTGGGTCCTTAGTTTTATGCTCTCAGTCCTTGCTACTTAGAGGAAGTACTCATCCCATTCCCTGACTTCTCAGTGTTGCATCTGTATCCTCTCTCTTCCTTTGCCCATTTCTTGACTATCCAGTCATTGTGCCTTCACCTTCCCTTTCCCTCACCTCAGCTGTTCTTGAATGAAAACACCCTCATGCTTCCTCTCCCTCTAGTCCCACAAATGACAAACCATAGGGAATTTCCACTCACTGGAGGTAGAAAGACAAGAGCCCAGCCTTTTCATGCAGGAAACACAGCAATCATGTTATTTTTAAATTCTTATTGTAATTCATTATAAATAGCTGAGTTTCTTAGTCAACAGGTGCTTTGCGTTTTGGTGCAAAAGGCATTAAAGAGGCACAGTGAACTGGACCCACACAGCCCTTTCTGAATTCCCTAACAGCTCCTTCGTTCATACTGGACCACAGCATCATTTACTAGCAGGGGTTGAGTGGGTGCCTTGGTGTACTCTCACATGTACTACTTGATTTTATTATACACCAGACTGATCTTCATAGTAGAATCTGTGATACCTAATGGAATCCAGTGCCCTTTAAGCACAAAATAAATGTCTGTGGTCTAATGCATTTGTAATTTATGTTAGTGCATAGTTGCATAAACTTTTTGTTTTGTTAACCAGTTGCTTTCTTTTCCCAGTTCCAGACAATCCCCTTTTACTCACTGATTCATTTTATCTCCTTATATTTAAGGTGTGGCCTGTTTGTGATCTGCATTTCCCTTAACAAGTGCTTTGTATGATTATAGACTTCTGTTTTCATAATTGCTCCTGGTTTTCAGGTTTATCTCTTCTTAAAGCTGTTTTCCCTGCATAAATGAAGCAATCATAGTAGGTGTTCTCCTATCATGTTGTATTTCCCTAAATAACATACTGATGTATATGTCTGTGGACATAGCTCAGAGGTAGCATGCTTGTTTAGAAGTCGGAAGTACGTTGTTTACTTCCCACACTTCAAAACAAACCAACATGCTTATTGCATTAGGAAGAAGAGTTTTGTGATTCTTCACGTTTACTTTAATGGTACTGATGTTAGATTTTCTTTGACCCATGTTTTTGTTTTCATCTCTTGTAGGCAACATGCATTCTTTGTTTTTACCATAATATATGGCAAATTAAGCCATACCCACTCCAAAAAGTATAATTTTTCTTTCATATGTGGAACCTAGGTTATATTATGTGTGTGTGTGTGTGAACACATGCACACATAATAATCATATACATGATATGAAAATAGAATGGAGCCTGCTTGTAAAGGCAGGGAGGAGGTAAAAAGAGGACAGAAGAGGCTATAGGAGTGAACACGGTAAAAGTATCTGATAGACTTATAGGAAAATGTCATTATGAAACCTACCACTTTGTGCAATAAATGTACACTGCTAAAATTTTTACTTATAATTTTCCACATCATGTTTTATTTTTGTTTTCACATAAAGGTGGTCTTATTATTACCACATCTTTTGTCACTGGTAGCAAACATACTGAGGTTTACATATGTAATGTAATGGGTAATTAACACATCAATTTCAACAAACAATTTTTGGTTGACTCCAATTGGCTTTCCAGATATAAAATTACATAATGTACAAATGAGGATAATTTTTGTTTTCTACTATTTCTTCCCATTGGACTTACCAGTATGTCATGTCATACTGAAGGCCATTCTCAAGTCACCACTCAGAATGAAGATGGCAGGTGGCATATTGCTATAACACTTCTGGTGCCCAGGTAAGATGAATGTAATCTATTAGTATAAAATGTACTCAGTGTTAGAAATATTTTGAAAGCCCATATAACTGAACAGATTTTTAATTATATAATAATTTTTCACATAGCTCCTCATTCATATTTAAGTGAAAGTTGTTTGCTCTCTAGTAAAAAATTAATGCATTCAAAATTGCCTGAATTGAAAGAGCCTGCCTCTTTCCATCACTAGACTACTGGCCTAATTGGTTATTCAATGAGAAAATAAGTAAACAGAGTAAAGTCTCACCAAAGAGAATGTCACTGTGAGTAAAGACAGTGCTTCAAAACAGTAACATGGCAGTGACTGAGGAAGATATATGACATTGACCTCTGAGCTCCATATGCATTTACACATACATACATACATACGTACATACGTACATACGTACATATGTACATACACACACACACACACACACACACACACTCTGAAGCATGCTAAGAGATAGGATCAAATAATCAGATCATAGGAGGAGAGAGGTGGCTTATAGTTTGCTTCAGAGGTAGGAGAACAAACATGCAGCTTAAAAATGTGTAACTAATATGTTAAAAAAATAGAAAAATCTCATCAGTGAGTTGAGTCTTAGGGGGGAAAATGTAAATTCAAATATTTAAATATGAGGAACTCTGGACATGTGTGACAGCTGGTAGTATGAAGAACTCTGTGGACATGGATAGCAGTTGAGTAGATGAACTCTGGACATGGGTAATGACTGGGTAGATGAAGAACTCTGTGGACATGAGTAACAGCTGGTAGATACAGCAGGACACAGGACTGGTAAACTAGAGTATGGACTGGGAGAGAGTAGGTAAGTGAACTGGTAAAAGAAATGACACATAGCTGCATTGCACTAGCAACTTCTTGAGAAGTGCCTTCGTCTATATCCCTGCCCACAGCATGTATTTTAGAAATGCCTGTGATAATGCCCGTTTTCATTGTAGAATAATGTCTCATTATTAACATAAATTTTATTTCAGCATTTCAAAACATTGTAGAAGCTTTTCATCTTGCTCTCTAAATGTTCTTTTCTGAGAATTATATAATAACACATACACACACACACACACACACACACACACACACATGCGTGTGTGTGTGTGTGTGTGTGTGTGTCATAGTATTTGTCTTAGTCTGGGATCATTTGTATTTTTCCATATCCAGTTGTAAAAAATACATGAATGCATATATATAACAATAACCTATTATCATATCTATTTCAAGTGTATTTTCTAGACCCATATATAAAATATTAATGATATTTTTGTTTTATAATGAAAAGTGTCTGGATATATTTGTATATTGAAAATTGTACTGAAGGAGTACATAAAGAAAAGAGTTGGCTTTCATATCACATTCTAAACCCTATTCATAAATATGAAGTTTTTCTTTTCTTTTTTAAAAAGATTTTATTTTATTTATCTTTATGTGTGTTAAGTGTTTAGGCTGCATGAATAGATGTACGCCACATGCATGCCGTGCCCATGGAGGCCAGAAGAGAGTGTTGGTTCTCCATGAAACTGGAGTTCCATTGGTTGTGAGTTACCATGTAGGTGCTGGGGATCACATTTAAGTCTTCTGGAAGAGAAGCCAGTGCTTTTAACTCCATCCCCATAGTCATTTTCAATACTCCAGACATGTGGATAAAAGCCTGTATGTTCATATATATAGTATTTACCACGGGTAATGAGAAAACCTTGGGTTAGGGTTTTGTCATAGGATTTTTAGCAGGACATCAACAGTCAGACCATGGTACTGAGCATCCCACTTCTGTCACTTTTGTCCCCACTTAACTTTAGACAACTTAAGTAAGCTTTCTAAGTCCAAATTTCATTACCAGTGAAATGAGGGTTGATGATAATATCCACTCACAGAATTAAATGTGAGTATATGGAGAGCTAGTTAGAGCAAGAGCAAGCTAGAGTTGGCTTTTCTAGAGAGGCAGCCTGCTCACACTGGAGCTCGAGTGCTGACTACTCGAGTGCTGACAAAGAGCAGACTCTGGCTTGAAAGAATAGTTAAAGGTTCTTGCTTGATTTTGTGTTTTAGAAACCAACATTGACTGAAGGGAAGTTTCAAGTGCCAAATAGTACTCATTCTATATCTTGTCATGTATACCAAGACAGATGAAATGTTTCTATCAAATTATGATATGAGCCCATTCCAAGAGTTTCATTTGTTTCATGGAATTACATGGCAAACACATTTATTTCCTCCAGTCTTGTCTTTAAGCAGAAATGATTATAGCAGTCCTTAAAGCTCTGTAGTACTTTTCTGAATATTTTCATTCTGTCTCCAGGAACCTTGTACTGCCCATTGCAGTGCTAGGAATCATGCACTCATGGAAAACAAGGATTGATTTTCCCTGTGGCAATGCTCTGAAACCTTTCAAGTCAGTGACTGGTGTACATGGCTGATTTTAAGGAACCAAATTTAGAATAGAGCATGATAAATGGTAGAAATTACAAGATAATTCTAAAGTTGCAAATGTGTGTTTTGTTTTCATTGGTCCTCTTTGAAAAGTCAATGCCAGCTTTTAGGAACCCCTAGGGATTACTGTAATGTTAGTGGGTCTTATGTTGAGGTCTTTAGACTCTAGGAGACCCCTTACTTTTTGCTTCATTGATTGTGTGTGTGTGTGTGTGTGTGTGTGTGTGTGTGTGTGTGTGTGTGTGTGTGTGTGTGTGTGTCAGGGTTTCTCTGTAGCTTTTGAGTCTGTCCCGGAACTCACTCTGTAAACCAGGCTGGCCTCAAACTCAGAGATCCACCTGCTTCTGCCTCCCAAGTGCTGGGATTAAAGGTTTGTGCCACCATCACTGCCTGGCCATCATTTAATGATCTTTTTTTTTAAGTTTATATGAACAACTGCTTTTTTTTTTAAGTTCCCAATTTTGTTATGTTTTTTAACTAGCTCATGTTCACATTTTTTCTGAATATCTTTGGTGTTGCTAATGGCTTTCTTTGACATCAACTATGTAGCATGTGCTTCTAAAATAATGCATATATTTTTCTCTCCAGTAGAGGAAATTGGTCCTGGATGCCCTATGTGACAAACCAAGGAGCTCATATAGTTCCTTCAAAATCACAATTCCGTACCCTTTGTTGTTTGTGCTTTTAAAATTAAAATCTCCAAGGCCAGTTTCGGATACTATTCTGTTGCTCACTCCAGGGCTCCTGTCATGATAGATAAGGAAGTTAAAATTTCATTGAAAGAGTGCAAAACCTGTAAACTGGTTATTCTAATCAGCTGAAATTCTGCACTATAGCAATAGAAGGTGCTACCACTCCTTCCAAAGTTTTCTTCATAATAGACAATATTTGGCAAGCCGCTACCTAGAGTGTCTTAAGTAGTAAAACCTCACCTCTGTCCCCACCCTCTTTTTTCTCTTGCTCAGAGTTTCTTCTGGGATCTCAATTCCCTGAGATTGTGTAAGCACATAAATATATGCTGTATTCTGTATTAGTATTTCATTTTGCTGTATCAATTCACCTTATATTCCAGGGCTTAAAATGGCAGCCACTTCTAGTCTCACAACTCTGCCGATCAGATGTCTGGACAGGGCTCTCAACAAGATCCTCTCCAAAGCTCTCCCCATAGCTGACAGAGTTCAGTCTTTTGGGAATGTGGAGTGAGTGGTAGCTTGCCTGGTCTGTGAGGCTGGCAGAAGCAGGTTCCTGATGGTTCATATTGATTGAAAGAATCCATCCAAGATTTGGGTTAAGTGGGTACTTACAGATTCATAACTTCTTCCTGGAAGCCATAACTTCCATTTTAGTTTCATGAGTTCTGTCCACATGACTCAGGACCAGAAGTCCTGATCCCCTAATGCTAGACTTTAGGGGCTTCTGAGAATTCTGCCTACCATACCCTTGATTCTCAAAATAAATAAATACATTATCTGTTGGTTAGTTGCTGTTGATGATGTTACAAAGTTTAATTTATAGATGAATAAAGGTAGGGCTAGAGAGATGGCACAATGGTAAAGAGCATTGGTCCTATTAGAGGACCTGAGTTTGGTTCCCAGCACTCACTTGGCAGTTTACAGCTGTTTGTAACTCCAGTTACACCCTCTTCTGGCCTGTGTGGGCACTGCCAGCACATGGTGCACAGACATACATACAGGGAAAACACCCATACACATAGAATTTAAAAATAAATAAAATATTTCTAAAATATAACAGATGAATAAAGGTGAGATACATAGAGATTATGGCTCAAAGACTAAATGCTCTAAAGTCTCACCAATATAAAAGGCCAAGTGAAAAATAATACGGACAAAACTGTCAATTAAATAAGGCTCTCATTTTTAGGTTTGTTTGTTTATTTTTTGTGGACAGTTACAGAGTTCAAATGAGTTCTTTTAAAGAAGTTCCAAATCCAAGTGGTTATGGAAAAACTATGAATTCATTTCCCCAGGAAAGCTCGGGAACAAGATAGGCAAGTTCCCATTCTCTTTAACAAATATAACTGTGGGTTCTTAATCCCCATGGACATAAAGGAAGCATGTAGCTGCCTCCTGAAGAACAGCTTCTAGAAGGTGGAAACCATAAGGCTTTGCTTACTTGGGAGTGGTCAAAGCCCACACAGTTCCCATGCCTGTTTTAGTAGCAAAGCATTTCTGCATTGAGCATGAGAATCAGGTTTAATTCATTACTTGATAACTATAGAACACTGAACATATTGTTACCTACCTATAGAATGCTTTCAAGGTATGCTTGACATACCTGTGCATAGGTTATGCAGTACTCTACTGGAATAGCACTTCCCTCCTCCAGTTCTCTTTAAATACTTTCACCAGAATATTGCTTATAAAGCACACATCACACTGCTATCTACATTTTAGGCAGAAGAACTCACACTCTCTTTCTCTGCTTGATGTTGTGAGTTCTATCACACTCTTCCTGTGTTTAAAATGTTCCTGGGACAAGAGGAAGAAATTCAACCAACTCAGAGGGAGTTGTCACGCCAAGTGTAGCTCTCAGCCAGAAATGAGAGTGTCCCCATCCCATCACTAACCAGGAAGTTATTTGCAATTGATACCTGTCATGAAAGGGAAAATCTGTGTGTCTATTTTTATTTTCATTTTTGTGTTTTGTTTTGTACTGTGTGCTTATGAGAGAGAGAGAGAGAGAGAGAGAGAGAGAGGAGAGAGAGAGAGAGAGGAGAGAGCATATAAGGTTGAGTGGGTAGGAGGTGAGAAGATCCTAGGGAGAGTCAGAGGAGGGGAAATGATATGATCACATATATTATACAAAACATTAAGCAAAGATTTAAAAAGAAATGAAAGAATCCCTCTTCTGTTTCTGCCCTTCATTCAGGAGGAGCAGTGTTTGTGGAAGGACAACTTAAGGTTGATCATGAAGGCAGACAGCCAAAGGAGAGGATACCTCCCTTTATTACCCTTTATCTGTCACCATTGCTTTGGCCTACTTTGTGATTTAAGTGTTGGATTTCTTTATAGACCTTATGAATAAGGTGTTGATGTTTGTTTAAATTTAGACCTTTTTTTCTCCCTCTTCAATCTTAAATTTTACTTTCTTCTCATCCACCGCCTCAGGTAAAATAAATAAATAAATAAATTCTCTTCCCTTTTGATCTTCATTTCAGGTTATTCAAAATGTATGGCTGGCGGCCTTCAAAGGAGTGGTATTGGCACTGGATGTTTTATTCAGTGTATCTCTGTGCTATCCTTTTGTGTAGTTATTCAAATTGCTGTGGAAGAGCCTGAAAGGTTGTCATAGATTTTGCCAGCAGTAAACGACAAGTGGTAATATATGGTGAATGCTATAGGTGTACTGGAAATATCTGTTGCAGTCTCTATTTCATGCAAGTTTGTTTCCCATGTAACGCTGGAAGTTCAGCCTAAATTCTTTAGTCAGAGATTCAGGTCTTACCTCACATCTAATGTGGCGAGTAAAAATAATTTAGAATGCAATTACTAGTCAAGGATGCATTTTTAAAAAAAGTACACTGCAACTTTTAAAACGGATTGTTTTTAATAATTCCGTGCCTTTGGGACAAAACGACATTCTCTTTTTATGCCCACCCCTTTGGAGGTCCACTTGGTTTTTCATTGGCTGCAGTGAAATCTTTTGGAGATCATTACCTTACTGCCCCCTAATGAAATGTAAATAAAATGAATGATTACAGCTTGATTATGGGTCCAGTATTTATGAGGCTTCTGGTAACTTGCTGCATAAATTTAAGTGTGTGAGTAAATTCTCTCAGGGGCAGTCAGTGCAGAGTGGGCTTTTTCCCCCCTTTCTATTTTTTATGATGCTCTAATTCTTTTCACCTCTAGATTCTTTATTGTTGCTTCTGCCCCAGAAGAAGTAGGACTCTGATTTTTTTTCTAGATGATGTTTACAGTTCCTATAGACTTCAGATTAGACCCAAGTGGCTGCCAGAGTCTAGCCTGTCAGAGGAATATGGAACATGGAAAGAAAGGAGGCCTGCTTTTCTGTTTTCTTTGTATAGCATATCCATCTCCCCACAAAGGAAAATATGTCCACATCTCTCCCTTTCTCTTTCTTATGAAGCTGGCTGGATTCCGAGACCCTACTCTGATGACAGCCATCATAATGTAATGGGTTAACAGTATTTTTTTTTTACTAGTTAGAGTTCAAGTGATGTGTTTTTGCTTTGTCTTCTACAGCAAGAAAGTTTACCTCCACATCAGTGTAACTCCTCAGCGCTGTGTGCCCCTGCTGACTCTTCTTTCTAGAATTGCTATTATTGTGAACTGTCCATAGTTCAGACTTTAATCCTTGCTCAATCTTGGAAGCATTTCCTATATGAAGAGGTAGAATAACTCCTGAAGTGTGATAGGCATGACAAATCCTAGATGGACAGTGCAATAGCTGATCTTGGCTGTCAACTTGGGGAAGAGGGAAACTCCAGTGAAGAATTGTCTCCATTAGATTGCCCTTTGGATACATTTTAGGCACATATTCTTGGTTGCTAATGGTGTAGGAGGGCCAGTCCACCATGTACAATACTATCCCTTTGTAGTGGTGGAGAGCTCTATAAGAATGGCAGCCGAAGTTGTGTGTCAGAACAAACCAATAAGCAGTATTTCTCCATGGTATCTGCTTCAGGTTCCTACCCTGACTTTGTTCAGTGACAGGATGTAACTTGCAAGATGAAATAAACTATTTCCTCCCCAAATTGCTTTTGTCTATATTGTTTCTTGCAGCAAAAGAAAGCAAGTGAACAGTTAATTTGCCTAGACTCCGTCTGAAAGGATATCCAGTTGTAATTTAGATATATATATTTTTTTAGATCATGGATAGGTTTCAGTTCTTAATGTTAGATCTCCAGAATGCACATCTATAATCTCTGCACTTGAGAGATTGAAGCCGAAGGATCAAAATTCCAATGCAGCTGAGGGATTCTTATTTAGATCTAGTAGTGTGTGATGTGTGGTGTGAGGATCAACATGTAAATTTGGAAAAAACTACATTTTAATACTCATTCAACTCTATCATGTAATCTAGAAACTTTTTAAATTCTACTGTATCTCCCATCTAAAATGCAAAGAAAATATAGCATCAAAATGACAAAGTTCTCATGTAGAGAAGGCCGTTGCTCTAAGCAGTAGCCAAGTGCCACAGGCCCTATTCCATTGCTCTTCTGTTGGTAAAGAAGGCTCTTGCTGGGTGGTGGTGGCACACGCCTTTAATCCCAGCACTCGGGAGGCAGAGGCAGGTGGATCTCTGTGAGTTCGAGACCAGCCTGGTCTACAAGAGCTAGTTCCAGGACAGCCTCCAAAGCCACAGAGAAACCCTGTCTCAAAAAACAAAAACAAAAACAAAAACAAACAAACAAACAAAAAAGAAGGCTCTCAAGATGTGAGTCTAAGCAAGCTCAGGAATGACTTCCCAAACTGCCTGTGCTGATTCTGCATTGAGTTACCTGTTATGGGACCAAAGTCTGAGTTGCATTGGATCATGTGAAGACATATGATCTGATTTCAAGTTTGGGGAGATCTGAGAAAGAGTATGGTATTACTGTCAACACATGCAAATTCTGGATAATGAACCCAGATCGTTTTGAATAGACGACTGCTATTTGGTTATAGAAGCATCAAAATCTATGTATTATAATTCCACGTCTCTGCATTTTCTTCACGCCCACAGTAACAACAAAGCATTCCAGCCCTTCTCAATGCAGTGCATCTTTCTCCACCAGAGCACTTTATAATAAGCTGGACTGCTATTGCTGGCGTTCACAAAGGACGCCCACTGGACTTTAGAATGACATCCATCACTAGCCTCGATGGCAAGTGGGACTTCACAAGATAATCGAGTAATTCTGAGCTCTGCTTTCTGGAGTCTAAAAGAGTTCTCAAAATAATCTAATAGAAGGTGAACTTTCTACAGACTGAACTGTTTTTTTTGTTTGTTTGTTTGTTTGTTTGTTTGTTTGTTTGTTTTTGGTTTTTTCGAGACAGGGTTTCTCTGTGTAGCTTTGGATCCTATCCTGGCACTTGCTCTGGAGACCAGGCTGGCCTCAAACTCACAGAGATCCACCTGCCTTGGCCTCCCGAGTGCTGGGATTAAAGGCATGCGCCACCAACACCTGGCCAGACTGAACATTTCTACAATGTTTAATTTTAGTTATCTCTTCACTTTGCCAAGTTTTTCATCTACTATGTGTCTCCTATGTTAAAACACTTAGTATAAAATAGTGACAAAGTGTGTGGCCTCCAACCCTGTGAAAATTTTGTGATCACATATTTATTACTTTAAATTTCTCCTAATTTTGATGGATATTCTGAAGTGAAAATTGAAAGCTGCTGTAGTGAAAGATGGTGTGGATCTCTGGCTTAGATTAGGTCAAGGGAAATATGTTTAAGCAAGTGATTATCATATATCATATCATATTACTGAAGTAATATAAAGGAGGGGAACACATTGTTTCTAAGATAAAATTTAGGGAGTCTTTTTCATAACAAAGTATTTCAAATCAAAGGTGTTTAACATATATGTTATGTGTGGTATTTCTGGTGTTTAATATGTGTGTCATATATATGTGTAATATATGTTATATAATATATAACACACATAAATATGCCTGATCAAACAACAAATATTAATTAGTGAAAATGTGTAAAATATTTGTAGATCATAATCCATGAGAAGGGGAAGAACATTGAGGATTATCAGTAAGTCAAATAATTGAAGAAGGAACTGATAGGGCTTACAAACAAATGCACCCATAAAGAATGAACGTAATCCTGAACTAGAGTAACAATGTCTGAATTCATATACTTCAGTGTTACAGTAAGTCTTCTGTGCTAGAGAATATGCCAGAAAGTGAGTAGGTGTGGTGTCAGATCTCCATAAGTGTGCTGTTTACTCTCAGAACAGAAATAGCAAAGCCATGGATGTAAGTGGATTGGCTCTTAGTGTGATACGCTACAGATATAGGCTATATTTTTCTACCACATCTTCTATACTTAAGTCAATTCATCAAATTGGTACTCTTTTATATTACAGAAACCAATTTCAATAATCAGTCCAAGGCATACCTTTTCCAGTCTGCTCCTGATAATAAAGAATATTACAAAGGTAGATTTAAGTGGGTGAGGAGAGTTAGATCCCTGGAAGTGTCATTCCCCCAGGAATATATTGGCACCCAAGCATGCTTTTCAAAGTTCCCATCTACACACCAGGTGTAATGCTATGCACCTGTAATTCCAGCATTCAGAAGGCAAGAGAATCACAAGTTTAAGGTCATCTTATGCAGCATAGGAAATTTGAGACCAGCCTGAGATCCATGAGACCATGACTCAAAAAAAAAAAAAAACCCAGAAAAACAAACAAACAAACAAACAAAAAGAAAGATCAAAAACCCTCTTCCTGGTTGATTGATCTTGGACTAATAAATCCCTAGTTCTCTATCATTTCTTCATCTTTAAAATAGAGATAATAAAGGTGGGTTGGAGTATCTAGAGTTGAGGTATAAGAGCTAAAGAGAAGACTCACTTTAGCACATTCTTAGAAATTATAGATGTTAGCTGGGTGGTGGTGGTGAACCTCTTTGATCCCAGTACTCACGAGTCAGAGACAGGTGGATCTCTGAGAGTTTGAGGCCAGCCTGGTCTACTTGAGCAAGTTCTAAAACAGCCTCCAAAGCTACAGAGAAACACTGTCTTGGGGGAAAAAAAAGAAATTATAGATGTTAAGATAGATTCTACACAGAACAAATTTCATAACTAACATTTTTCTGAATAAATTTTGACTACAAAAAATTTTAAATTTAGTTAGAAGTTAATAAACCTCCCAAACACTATAAAAATATTTTATATTCTGCTTGGAGAAATTGGTAAACTGACATGTATCTTTCAACATCCTTGTACAAAGTAAACTTAATCTTCCATTCCTATGTCTGCTTCAGCGATGGCTGGATAGCTGGTGACATCCACATCCTGTAGATTTGGCAAGATATTTATTTCAATGTCTGCTGCTGTTCCCAAGAAGGTGGTACATGTGCATGGGAAGTTTATAATTTTATTTCACTGTTCCCGGAGAAATGGGAATTGAGTGATTGTCCTCTTACTAGAAAGTGATGTCTGTGGCTGCGTTTTCTTAGGGACCTGCTTTCTTGGAGTTTGTGGTGCCAAACAGGCCCAGCTTGTCTCTGTACTTGCGAAACAGCTGGTGCAGCCTGTGTGACTTATCAGGAAGATGGAGGAGAAAACAGAACATTCTTCTCAAAAGCTTTAAAATGTATGCAAAGATGTGAAGATAGTACATTTAGAATAGCATGCTATGGTGTTGTGTTGCCTGGCTGTTGTCTGAACACAGCATTATTTACTTTGGTGCTATTACTGAGTACACAAAGTCTAAGCATTAATCTTTCCTGTCTTTTGGTTAATTTGTTCAGTAGAACTTTGAAGAAATGGCTAAAACTTTCACCAGAAATTGTTCTTAAGGCAAATGAGTGTAAGCCAACTTTCCTTTCATTTTCTTCCCTTCCTCTTTCATTTCTCTCAGAATATAGCAAATAAAATCTTCTTAAACTAGGAAATGCTAAGCTTTATGGTTTTAGTAGTTGGCATGTAGTGGTACCCATGGTCTTTGCTAAAGGAATAACAGTTAGCCAACATGCCTTATGAAAAATAATGTTTGTATTTTTCCATTGCTCTGCTAGTCTCCATGGCACGGATGGCATCTGGTCAGAGAAATCTGGCATTTTTATTCCCATGGCTTCAAACAAAAACACACATGGATACGTTACTTAATATAGGTTGTCAGGTCACCATGGTATTTATAATGGAAAGGCAGTGATTGATTCGGTGGTGATGTTCCTTTTTACATGCTAGCTTCCCCAGCTTTCAAAATCCAGTGTCCATAAATGTTGAGGATGACATTTCCTCAGTGGGTTGATGTTATATGGCTGTTCCTTCTCATCACTAAATCAGTCCCATGCATGTCCCTAAATGAAACGTTCAGGATGTGCTTTAACCATGAAGAACAGTCATGGCACGCTTGGAGAACAGGGTAGGGTGGGAAGGGAGGACTGCACTCGGCCTTTGGCACTCAACCAGAGCCCAAGAGACTGGGCAGTTTTACAGTTATTTTTGACAAATTCTCACTGATTATCAGACATTAAAAAAAGCCCTTGTATGATTCAAAATGTGGAGACATAAAATAATTGGCAGATTTTATGGAGATAACCTATTTCAGGGACCCCTTTGTTAATGAAGGGTGCTCTGTTAATAACGGTTGACCTCTTTTACAGCAACTCTGTGGTTTATAATAGATGGAACTACATGTAATAAGGCATTCAACAAAAATGGAAACTATCCACCATCAGTGAAAACAGGAGTTGACCATGATGCTACAAAGTATGGGATAGAAACACTTTAAAAAAAAATCAGGTCTAACCTCTGAAAGGTAGTTGGCATTTTTTTAGAAGGCATTTAGAAGTCTCATGTCTTTTGACTTTATGTGACATTCAGGGTTCTTCCATACATGTATTGCTTATGCCCTGGATTGTGTATCTAGTCCATACTTGACTTCATACAATTCTGACTGTTACTAAAAATAATTATATTGGCTTGAGTTAAATATATGGCATGTACTACCCAGAAGATTTCTCCTGAAGTCATTTTGTCAAACATGACATGTCCATACTGTGATCTGAAAAAGTATAGCTTTTAGTAGGAAGACTGCATCATTTAATGTGAGAAAAATCTCATTTCAAGTTCATGCACTCACTATGTGATTTGGGCAATATACTTGTTGGCCACAGACAGCTCATTCAAAATACCACTTTGGGCATCTGTGTCTTCTATATATCTAATTTTGTGTTTTTCCCTATGTTGTCTTTCTGTTTTAGTGTTGATTTACTTTCACCCTCTGTGTTGCTTCTTAAATCGATTTAACAATTAGTTCCTCAGTAGATATGTGTATGTTCCTATATCACACCTGGTTCTGGACAGGATGTTGTTGACTATAAATAGTATCAAGAGAGAGGTGTGTAAGGGGAGCCTAGAGGCTCAGAAATCTCACAAATAGATTATTTGCTCTTAGGAGAGAAGTAGCTTGAGACTTTAGGAATCCCCAAATTCACAAGCTTGGGGAATTTTCACAGATGGGAGTATGCCCTTGCAACCAGCACTTAAAAGGAAAACAAAGTAAAGACCCAGTGTAGACTCATGGCTTCTGTCATTATCTCTCCCTCTCCACCCTGACCCTCACTATCAATTCTGACTTATAAGGGCAATAGAGTGATAGACTATGACACTTTCTTTGTCCTTGGGTATTTTTTTAAAATTGTGGCAAAATATGTATAGCATGACGTTTCCATTTGACCCATTTATTTCTAAGTATATAGTTCTGTGATATTTACATTCCCCTTGTACAACCATCAACACTACCCATTTCCAGAACATTGTCATGTTCTTCAACTGAGACTCTGAACTATTAAACACTAACTTTCCAGTCTTACTGTAGGCCTTTAGCAGTGGCCGTTCATTTTCTTTCCTTTTTCTATGAATCTGATGGCTCTAAATCCCTCAGATAGATGATGGAATTGTTTCATATCAGACAGCAATACTTGTGGTCCCATTTTCATTTCTTTGAGGTGTATGCACACCCAGCAGTCTGATAGGCTGCTCATAGATATTTCTGTGCTTGTTTTGGGGGAATCACTTTAGCCTTTTTGCAGTAGCAGCACCATTTTATTTCCCAACAGGATATTATTTCTATTAGTCGTTTTTCGTATTGACATGATAAACTAAAAAAAGTGAACTAAGGGAAAATGGATTTATTTTGGCCCAGTATTTTGAAATGTACAGTCCATCTATGGTGAGGAAGGCACGGTGTAGCTCATGGTGACTTCTAGCACAATCTCAGCAGGTCATGCAACAGAGAGACTAGAACTAGGAGCTGGGCAGGGGTATAACCATCATGGTCTGCCTCCTGGCAACCCACTTCTCCAGCTAAACCCTACCTCCTAAAGTCCCTCTAACCTCTCAACTCAGCACTACCCACTGGCATTCCTGTGTGGGGCATTTCACATCAATCACTGATTGTGTTTACAGCGTCACATGTCACTAGGACTCATTCTGTAACCATGTCTTTATGTACTTAGCCATTTTACTATTGATGGGCATTTGTGTGAATTCTAGTTTGGGGCTATTTCAAACAGCACTGCCTTTGCACTATATATATATATATATATATATATATATATATATATATATATATTTCAAGACCTTGAAATGAGACGATAGTTACCTGCTCACAAAGCTTTCTGATTGCTTCATTTGGTGTGTCAGGTAACAATACAGCCTGCTGACATTAGCGTAAGAGAAGTTGTATCACAGCCTCAGAAAGTTTGGGTGTATAGGCTTCAGACATGACTTGATTCATGACTAATTAGCACCTAACTCTGGTCTTCTCTCTGTTCGTTCTGCCTAGCTATTGTGGATTCTGGATTCATGATCTCAAGACTGACAATTGCACTTAACCTCCCATTTTGAAATGTAGCAGGAAAATAATCTGTTGTCCCTAACCAAGCTTGAATCATATTCCTATGCCTGAAGCAATCACTGTGTATAGAGAATGGATGCTGCTGCCTGGCTTAGCCAGCAGTTTGCACACAGAGTGTTTAACAAAGCCAGTGGCATGGAGAGAGCCAGGGGGATCTCCCAAACTAACTTAGAATACAGTCACCACAAGAATGAAGAGAAAGCACTACATGTTTGAGTTCAGGGTATGGGGACATGAGTCAGCACAATGCAGGGCTGCTGATACTGTTAGTCTGCAGCTGGCAAGAAAAAAAGACTAATTGTTGCTACAGTGAACTATGTAAAGTTTTACTGCAGAACAAAAATTAAAATCAACGAGCATCCTAATGGCAGGTGGGAACTTTGGGTAAAGAAGCACACTTGCTTGCTCTAGGGAGCTATCATTTCCCCCTTTGTGTTATCATGTCTTAGCATGTGTTCCTCTCTGTTTTGAAGTAAGAGCTCATTATGTAGCCAGGCTGTCCTGGAACTCACTATGTAGACCAAGCTGTCTTGGAAAACACAGAGCTCCATCTCCCTTTCCTTCCTGAGTATTGGGATCAAAGACCTATGCCACTATGTCAGGTACCTTGGTAGTTTTGTTTGGAATTTTGATGGGGCCTTGAATGTGTGAGACAGGTGTTCTACATTTCTTGATTTTATAAGAGTGAATCTTATTCTAGTCCTTGCTGGCCTTGAATTTACAATCTTCTTGCATCAGCCTTCCAAATGTGGGATTATAGGTATGAACCACTGTTGTTAATGTTGAGTGTGGAGAGTGTAGGGAACACCGTAACCACACCTGCTCGGGGCTGCCAGGGCGTGGTCAGGGTGACATGGGGGAAGGTTTAAGAGTGAGAGGCACTCACATGGGAGTCCCTTCTTCCTTTTCATCATCGGCTTGCTTTACTTACTCCGTTCCGGGCCCGCTGGCTAGGTTGCTCTGTAAGTAAGGCATCTCCCAAATAAATACCCTAATATCTTTACCTGATCTGTATTGGTAATTTATTTCTGAGTACTTCTTTGCATTTTGTTTGCTGGCTTTCATTCTCCTTCTGTTTACAAATGTTTTATTCACATTGATTATGAAAGAGATTTGGTTGTGAGGGATGGAAAGGGTTTGCTCTTCTCCCATTTTAAAAATACCATTGTGTCTGGCTGGATATGGTAGATAAAAGTGTAAGGAAATTAGATGATGTTTCAATAAAAGCAAGTACAGTAGAAAGCAGAGATACAGCAGGGGATTACTACCATCTCTGGCAGCTAATCTTTCTTTTTAACATTAATTTTATTCTTATCAAAATATGATATAGAGAGAAAAATTTAAAAATTCAATAATGGTACTAGCTTTATGAAAAACAGAGTCCATTTCTCAGCTGTCCCCTCCCTCCCATCCTATCCCACTTGGAGCTCTCTAATAATAGACTCTGTATTTCTCACTGATATATGTAAGTTTCTCCTGGTATCAGTTAGTTTCAGTCTTTACATGTTGACTTCATTTAGGATACAGGAAGGCACCATTCTTCTGCTCCCTCATCCCATATCACATTGTTTTGTTTTATTTTTTCTCTCTTCCCTGGTTTCCCAGTCTAAAGACAGCACTGTTAGGGTGGTGTTTTTGCTGTTCTTAAATCAGTTTTCAGTATTTATGTAATTCCAGGTATGCTTGTGTTGGTTTCTTATTGCTATAGTGACAAATTACTTTAAACTTGGTGTCTTAAAATAGCACAAAGTTGTCATCTTACAATTCTAAGGACCAAAACTCCAAAATGGGCCTTAGTGGGTAGAGTCAAGGGCTGTCTTCTTTCTAGAAGCATTCCCTTCCATTTAGAAGCTTCTAGAATTCCTTAGCCTTGGCTGTACCACCTGAATCTCTGCCTCTACCATGTCTCCAACTCTGGCACCTTCGTCTTCTGCACTGTAAGGACGCAGGGGTAAATGCTGAATCCACAGCAGAAGTTCAAGAGCATCCTCTTGCCTCAGCACCCTGTCTAAAGAACAAATAGTCCCATTTGCAGGGTGAGGCAAATTATTCACAGGTTGATGTAGTAACAACATCTTCAGAGGGCCAGTATTTGGTACATAATGTTTTATGTATCGCCCCAATAATCACATTTCTATTTTCCCGTATGTTTTTCTTGGAACTGATCATTGGGCTGATTTTCTTCTGCCTGGATTTTTTTTTTTTAGCAATCATGAATCCTTTCCATATTCTCCTACTGAGTGATGAAGCCTTCCTTTGTGCTTTCTCCAGTATGAACGGCATCAGATAACCTGTCACCATGCTTTCTTTATATTGAAGCTGCTTCCTAAGCCCTCAGCTCTCTGGCCCAGGTCACCTTCTATGTTCCTGTGACAGTGGCAACTTCCTGTGGGATTTCCTTTTAGTGGTCCTTGCCAACATCGTGGCGATTCCCTTTGCCTTTCTCTGTGCATGGCCTTTTCCTTGCTCTCTTGCATTTGTCCTGAATGGTTTATGTCATTGTTCAGCACATCCTCCAGTAGCTTCTCGAGAAGAGATGCGTTGATAATAAATCCAGTACCTTAGGCTTCTTAGTATCTCCTTAATCATCAGTGTAGATAGCAAGGGCGAGCTTTGCCCCACTAGCAGAAAGGCCTCAAGGGCAAGGGCTAGGTGCTCTGTCCTGAGCTGTCCAGCTTAGGGAAGGTGTTTATCTGAAGTCTTCACCATGAAGCATTTACTCAGTGTCCTTCACAGAAGTCACACATAATCAACCTCACATTAGTTGTCCAATGAAATTATAGAAAGTCCTGTAAGAATCTGCTTAAAGAGTTATCTCCAGCTACTACGAGGCACCCCGTCCCCCATAAAACCTGTTTCTGATAGCCTAGTCATAGAGAATGTCAAGCATTAATTTTCTCTATATACTTTCTCCTGCCTCTCTGACTGATAATGACCCTCAGTATCTGCAGGTGTGCACTGTTTATCCTGCACCCCCATGGAGCCCTCGGCTGTCCCTCTTAGAGGCAGGCTTCTTGATAATCATCAAATGAGACAGTCTTGGTCCAGTGTCAGAACCCCTGGTGTGGATGCCCCACCCTGCTCTACCACTCTTTCTCAGTATTTGTGAGTTGACAAATTTTTCCTGCCAGTGACCTTTTATACATCACTGAGTCCCCCTAGTCCCTGAGCCAAAGACACCATCTAGTCCTTACTCTGTGCCGTCTGAGATGTCAGTAATCCACAGATATCAGAAACCATCTTGTGTATGTCCTTTTAAGATTCCCAGATTAATGATCCTATTGATGGGCCTTTTGATTTCATCCATTGTTGGATCTCTTGCATTTCAAACAGACACAGCCGAATAGAAGTTTATTAAATGAATGATGATACAAGCTATTAGAGTTCATGTTAATACCTTTATTTCAGTAACCCTTACTGTATCATGTGCGTATTAATGGGAAAGAACATGCCATATATGCATTCATGGAAAGTTTCCTTCAACTGTGCTCTCCTTGGAAGAATCTAAGATAGTTAGTTGAGCATCCTTCAAGAGTGGTGGTCCTTTTCACTCTTGGCTTTGCATTTTGTATGTTCTTTGTAGAATCCCAAACCTCAGGAGGAAAGAATTTTAAAAAACATTCGATTTAGAGATCTGTCTCATGAATTTCACTGGAGAAACCAAACTACTTATGTTGAGCTCCTCTTGGCCATGTACCTCAGATGCATCTATTTGAAATCACACTGCTGGGTGAGCATCTTCACCTTTGCCCTCTGAGCAGCTGTGGAGCCCATTTTACAGGGTATTGGGTCCTCTTGCTCAGCGGACTTTCTTATCTGGGTTGCTGTTTGAGAATGGCATGATTTCCTTGGTAATTAGGTTTCTGTGACTCAGAAGTACTTCTGGGGCTCTGGCTATAAAAAGCCATTCCCCTTGAACAGGACTAAAGTCTCCATACACTCACAGGTTAGATTGCACAAATCAGAAATGTGAAATGAGTGTGAAGCAGTAAGACAGTCACCCCCATCTCCACCTATGCTGAGTGATGTGAAACCAGAATCTAAATGCTTAAAATGGATCAGATGCTAACTCTCTTGAAGATGCCCCTTGTCTCTTCTTCAGGGTTTCCAGAATGGCATTGTTGTTTGGTTATTTGGAGGCTGGGTAGTTTGGTTGGTTAGAAGCTGGGTAGTTCTTTGCTGTGTGGGTGGTGTCTTCTCCTTTTTGTGGGATGCTTAGCAGCATCCTGACCTCCACCTACTCGATGCCATGTCAGTAGTCCTCCTTCATATCTCAAGACATCAAACCAGCACTGTTCACAGACATTGCAAAACTTTGTTGACAGCTATTATTCAGGACATTATTATAGAAAGATCCAAGTGTAAGCCATGGCACTGGATTTGTCAAAAATGCATAATGCCAAGGGTGTGCCATTCTTATAACAAAAGAAGGCTCCTGTTTTATACTTTCTGAGTCCCCCCCCCCAAAAAGCAGTATAAACCAGTGTCCTCCCCACCCACCCCATCAAAATCATGTCACACTGCTCTAGGGTGAACTTCTTTAATCTATGGCTTCTGCCACACAGAGAAAGACATTCTTCCATTTGTTTTTAGCTTGTACTGGGGGAATATTTGTGTGGCTGTCCTTGGCACTGGAGGTATACACAGCCATAAAACACATCAAACCTACATTCTAGGAGTCTCCAGTCATGCAGGTATACAATCAAATACAGAAGAGATCAAGTGGTTACAAGTGCTAAATAGCAAAATATGTCAAGATAAGGAGAAGGAAGCACTAGGTGTGGTGGTGGTACATATCTAAAAGGGACAGCCAGGTAGGGTATGAAGAAAGTTCTGAGAGTGCAGCAGATAGCAAGGTACTAGGTACTCATCCTGTCATGACGAAATAACCATAAAATGAGGAAGATACTGTTTTGTTCATCATTTCAGAGATTTCAATCCAGAGCAGAGTAATCCAGATGTGATGTTCTGTGACCGTAGTTAAGGCCCTCACCTTGGTGGAGCAAGGCCAATTATCTCATGGCATCCAGGAACCAAGAAGGACCAAGAGCCAGGGTATCATGGTTCTCTTCAAGACCATACTGCCTATGCCCTAACTTCTTTCCAGTAGGCTTAACCTCAATGGTTCCATCCCACCTCAAGTACTACAACAGGTTGGGGACTTACAGGCCATTGGGGTACCTTTAAGATCCAAACAGCAAGAGTAGAGTAAGTACAAAGGGAATGAGGTAGATGTGAACTATGCACTAACGACAAATAGTGAAGTGGTGGTGGAAGGACACGTGGGTATAGAGCTTTGGAATTATGTGAGGCAGCTAGAATTATGTGAGTCCTTATCTAATCCACCACGCAGGCTTAAAAAAATAGTAGTAAACCACAGCCGATTCTATGGCCTATTATTTATTTTTCTTCCCTATTTATTTGGAGCCAAACTGTTGTGTGTGTTATTTCATCTCTGAATATTTTTTGTGTGCATGTCTGAAAGATAAGGATTTAAAAGTGAAAGTGAGATATCATATTAGAAAGTAGTGGTCTTTCACTAGATGTCCATATGGCCTGTATTTGTTTTTGTATACACACATTTACATACTCTCATGATGATTGTTCACTGGCAAATTAATAGATCGTCAAATCACTTAGGAGCTGAGCTCCTGGGCAGCATGCCTGTTGGAGATTATCCTGATTGTGTTCATTGAGGTGCCCACTGTGGATGGTGCCATTCTCTGGTTGGACCCCTGAATTGTATAAGTAGAGAAAGGAAGCTGAAAAGTGGAATGCATTTAGAGGTCTCTCCTTTCTGAATGTGGGTGTGGTAGAAACATCTGAACTTCTCTGCCATGATGAACTTTATCCTTGAAGTGTGCATCCGAATAAACCCTTTCTGCCTTAAGAAGTTGTTTGTGTTGGGATGCACTACCATAGACACAGAAAAGTAACCAAAATGTATATGAACATTTATGAACATATTCCATATGTGTTTAGCATGTGTGTATAAAATCTATATCATATTGATTATTTTTGAAATGTCTGATTAATTTGCTTATAGTCTTTAATGTCAGGACCCACAAAAGATTCATGGGTTATAGTTAGTTGCTATATGTCATAAATATTTATTTTTTAGTCTTATAGGTTCAACTTTCAATTTCTTTTTCCCTTATTAAAATAATTATAAATAATTTCATAAAATATTTGTATAAAACATATTTTTATTGTTTTAGGAAACCTTGGATCTGTTTTGACTTTTGCATCTAGCTTTTGCTGGTCACGTCTCTGACACTATTTAACATTATTTACTTCCTGAACATTGATATTTTGCTATAGAAGCTTGGTATTTTTCCAGGGCTCTGTGACATTTTTGGCAAGACTGCATCTCATTGTTGCCTCAGGAGACATATAATGTCCAGTGTAAATCTCTGTGTGGTGTCAGCTGTCATCAGTGCTCACAGCCTAGATCCACTGATTCATGAGGGCTTGGAAAACAGTATTGTTCTGGGCCTACCATCTTTTCTTTGTCACTTAGGAATGCTGAATGAAAGACTCAGTTCCCTATCTATGAGGCACAGTACATAGAAAAAGTAAGGTGTTTGATTCTTCCCCCCCTTTCAAAATACTAAGGGGTCATTTTCTGGCATCCCCCAAGGTGGCTCTGGCTGCCTTCCTTCCCTCCCCCTCCTCCTCTGACTCCTTTTTTATGCTCCTGATTTCAGACACCTGTTATGTAGTTATGTTGTTGTTCCTACTGATCCTTGACTATCTCCTCTGGATCCAAGTTTGACTTGGATGTTTGACTCTTAATGAGAATGAGAGGGAAGTTATTGGAAGATTTTCTGTGCTCCCTGCAACAAAGAGGGAACCTACCTAGGAAGAACGCTGGAGAGATCAGTTGAGGAAATAAATCCAGCTAAGAACCATGTGCTTTGGATCTGGGTGGTTTCAGGAGAAACAATAGTGAGAGGCTACATGTAGGACATTGGTAGGAGGATTCCATGGGGGCTTGGAGTCATGATAGTGAGTCCAGTTTTGAAAGTATTAAATTAGCAGTATTGAAAGGAGATATAAATGAAAATGGCCAGTAGCCCATTGGCATATGGAACTAAAAGTCACTTGAGAAGCCCTGATAGAAGTTTATGGAATTAGATTAGAATATATTTTCTAAAATGGAACTCCCTCCCCCACACACACACAATTGAAGAATTTCAGAACTTACCAATTTTTGCTATAGGTAACTGATTTTTAAAAACTTTTTAAAAGCTCATAAAACTGATAATTTTAAATTAGAATTTGTAAATAAAATTGACCTCCTTGAGATCTATAATTCCTTCTTATTTCTTATATTTTCTTTTACTAAATAATGGCTACTTTATACCCTTTGAATGTACACCCTATAAGGACAATGGTGATCCAATGGGTGTACTTCCAGTATGGATTTGCTGCTTCTAGAAGTTAAGAAGGTTGGCTACTGACACTGAAGAAGTTGGTGACTAGTTAAAAATCAACAATTTTCACAGAGAATTCAGTGGGGTTCTGGGACGACACATAAATCTCCCATTCACCTGGACTCAACTCTGAAGAGTTACAAACAGTTACTACAAAAAGGTAACTTTAGGAGAAGTATGAAAAATGGGTAGAATCCAAATGGAGTCAGATGTATTGGGGAACATTCAGCCCCTGCTTCCCTTCTTGGCCCTTTGTATGGGACACAATCTGAACCACAGTGCCATGGCAAGAGTAACGACACCAACATCCAAGTCAGGCAATATCACTGTGTGTGTGCCTTAGCTACCGCTCCTACGAAAACATGGGAGTATGGCTTCACAGCCTTGAAATGTAGATGTGTGAGTATGCTGTATCACCTGGGGTGTGTGTCTGTGTCTGTGTGTGTGTGTGTGTGTGTGTGTGCGCGCGCGCGTGCGTGCGTGCGTGCTTGTGTGTGTGTGTGTGCGCGCGCGCGCATGTGTGTGGCCTCGTAGTATTTAAAACATTGATGAAAGAAACTTAGGATTTTTCTTCTGGTGTTTCTTCTCAACCAACCAGTAGCTGCCAAACTTTAAAACATTTTAAAATGCATCGGAGGAAGTGACTCAGATGCGTTCTTCATACACGACAATGGAAGTACAGTTAGTTCCAAGTTTTGAATGCTGTGAAAAAAACTGTGTTCCTTGAATAAATACTGGATGAAACTTTCTGGCTTGTAAAATATATGCTTTCTCTTTCCTTCCTAACTCTTATTAAATTGCTGTTATAAAGTAGAGTACACTGAGATGTTCTTAAAAGCCAGCTTTTCAAACTGAGCACTCACGCTCCTGTCTCTCGCCTTCCTCGCTGGTACTATCCGACCACCAGACGACCACCTTGTGCCTGCTCACAGTCTCTGCTGTAAACCAGAACTCAGCTTCACAGCTAGTTTATTCCTCTTTCTGGTGATTGCCATATATAGAAAAAAAGGTCTAATTATTTTCACCAGTCACCGCCCTGCATCTCTTGTGGACTATGAGTGATGCTGCAAAAACTCCAAGGAGAGGGTAAGCACAGCTTCCCCAGGGTTGCCAATTCAGATCCTGAGTTTCTCAGTGTTGCTTTGTGGGGAGGGGTAGTTGACATCTTGCTTAGATGAACTCTTTTACATCTGATACTGTTGCTTTATTTTTCCCCCAGTCTGCACTGTGAAAGGGACTCTTCATTTCACTGAGGTAAAAAGTGGGTCTGCAAGTGGAGCGACTTTCTTTAAAAAAAAAAAAAATCAGAAACCAATTACTTGATATGCAGAGCTGCGAGCCTCGTTCCTTTAACGAAATCAGTGCAGTGCGCACCACAGTTAACCTGAGGAAAGCCGCGGACAGCTCTTGATTTTGCTGGAGGTGGAAGGACCCAAACTTACCGGATCCCCCTCCCCCTTGAGAGGTTGTTAGTCCAGTCCTTTAGAGAGGTTCCTTTTGGCTCTCTGTCATCACCGGGACGCTGGCAGAGAGTGTGTGTCATGGTTACAATAGAGCGTGGTAACATATAACAACCATGAAAGCCCAGCGGGAGAGGCTGCAGATTCCGGGGCTGACCTTGGAGTAAGTATTGTCTCTCTTTAATATTTTAATGCTTTCTGCATGGCACTCGCTTTCCCTTTCCGGGGACCAATAGCTATTTAGCATCTGTTTGTACTGACAGCCTCAGAGCACTGCAGTGTGAGGCAGAGGAACATGTTTTAAATGCATGGCATTTGGTTCCAGCTGATGTGCAAATCCAGACCCAGCGTTTTGCATTGCAGTCGGAGGGAAGGTGCCGCTGCATATTTAAAGTTGCTGAGCCTCAGTTCTGGAAACATCTTAACAGCTCATTGTGAAAGAATGCCTCAGTAGGCCATGGTATATCTGTCTTTTTTTTCTCTCCTCTTACTGTTTGTTTATGCTCAAGATGCCTGCCTCTGAAGAAAGGCCCCTGTCTGCATTGAATAATAGAAAACATCAGGATGGATGTGCGTGCAGGAGAAGGGTTATTTGTGACAGTCATTAGATGTGATCCATGTTTCATCAGTGCAGCAGAATATTAATGAACTGAAGAACATTTAGCATCCTGTCTGCAGTCTCCAGCCATGGCATGCAATGTGTTTACCTAGTTGGGGTCTGTGTTTGCTTAGCTAGTTTTTTTTTTTCTTTCTCATTTTCTTCATCTTCATTTTTTAAAAAACCCATTAACACATCTTACTGTCTTCTGATTTGATGCAGCTACGTGAAAATGTCCACATCAAATTTGTGGCGCAGAAGTTAGACATCTGTGATGCAGGACGTGTCAGCAAATTTTTATTTTAAATCTGTTAGAGATGCAGAAACTGTGAGTTGAGTCTGCGCTGACACACTTCAAAGAATAAACAGTAAAATATGAATCTGGTGGGAAAATATAAATGTCTCTGTCATCTACAGCACAGATAGGGGATTATATTTTTGTATAAAGCTCTGTATGCCCCCTGTTATATCAGACTGTACTAGGTCCGCCCTTAAGTGTCCATCATTCCCCTTGAGTTCTGTAGGTGCACCATGCAAGGGAAGTTATCTTCTAAATGTAATAATCAGTGAATGCACAACATCCTAGTGAATGATCTTTAAACCAGCCTTCCCTAAAACCTGTGCTTATTCTATCAAACGAAATGCTCACTTATAAAAAGTTGGGACGCTCTCCCAACCATCTTGTTAACTGACACATGCATATGACTTGCCCATTGCCATGGCTGTTTTCCCACCTGACCCCCACAGTAGCATTAAGCTTCATAATCTTGTTGGAATATTTTAGTGATAACACATGCATTCTTCTACCTCTCTGTCTCTTCCCTGCCCAGGGCTGCAGGGGTAGGAGTCAGGAGCACTACCCTCCTGCAAGAGTTATACCTCTGGTTTCGAGTCATACACCCTTATTCCCTTTGGACTTTAAAAAAAAATTGCATTTCACATGAAGCATTTTTTTAAACATCTTGTCCATAATACAAGGAAACATTTAAAATAACTTTTAAAACTACAATTGATTGTTAGGTATGTTCCATTTTATACTTGAAAGATTGAGCAGTCATCACAGTGTTTATGAAGTTGCTCACAATGACATAGGATACAGGAGTCACCTGAGTAAGGGGTTCCCTGGGTTTTGAATGAATATCACATGGCTCCTCTTTGGTCTGGCCTCAGTGTGGTAAATGTTACTGTGCATCTAGATTGCTACTGTCACCTGAGTAACATAGCAGAATACAGGATCATGCTTACATGTCATTGAGGTATTCTCATGTCATTTACTTTTATTATTTTGTTTACTTTGGAATATAAAATTATAACATACATAGATAGCTTTGCATTTATTCATGGAGAAAACTCTCCTTTGAGTAAATTCAGCTTCTAAGCACTGTAAAGGAATATTAGCAGTGTTAGAATGAAGTCTTAACCCCGATACTGTTAAAAGCATACATTGTGTATATAATGTAATTATTATATATGACAAGGTCTCAACTCACAAACCAAATAAGCCTAGAATAGCTTTGGAATGCTATCTCTTGAGGCAGTCTGATTTCCTTTCAGGTGAGTTTGTTCCCTAGGCACTGCAGCTCTGGAATAGTACTTGGGCATCCTTTATACCCTTTACCTACAGTCCAGAATCTTCCCACAACATGGGGCAGTTTCAGATTCCTATTTCTTATATGTAATTTCTAGATGTGAGATATTAAATAAACAAATATTATAGAAATTAACAAGTTGTCAGTTTACACAGAAACTTGTGACACTTTCTGCTTCCTATAAAAACCATTTTGCTTTATAAATGTAACATCTGCTTTGTAACACTTCACAGCACGCATCATCCATGTTTCTGTCTGGAGACAGCATGGTGTGAGGGCCCAGGCATGGCTATTTTAGGACAGGAAATCATAGATAAGACTCCATGGGACATAGATAAAATGAGTGATGTGTCTGTGAGCATTCCTGAGAGGTTCCCAATGAGCTGCTAAGTTCAAGCACAGCACAGTTCAAACAGCAGTTTCTGAAGTGCTCTGGAGGCAGAAGGAGCCCAGCTCCTTAGTTCACTAGGTACTGCCATTACCCTGGACAATGGTTTTTAGGACCTATCAAACTTCACTGGAATGCCTTAGGAAATAACACAAGTGTTTTGAGCAATGTCACACTGCAGTTTGTGACAGCTGGAGCCAACTCTCAATTATACATACAGTGGGATAGAAAGATGGTATTAGAAATGTCCCAATAATCATAAACTTAAAATTTATTTTGGCTTTTGTTCCCAATTCTCTTTGCCACCCAGTGAAGGATGCAGGGGGCTTGAAACATGCACTATGCCACTTCATTCCCAGACCCCTTTTCTCTAAGGTAGGAAGGAACACATTACATGATGTAGACCAATGACCCAGCAGTAGAGAGGCAGTCACTGTGTTCTTTGAGAAACACATGGTGCTAATAAAACAAGAATCACTGTGGCTCACTTCCACCCAAGAGTTAGTAGCAGCCTACCTAATGTTCTGTTTGATTTTTGCCATGTAAAAATAATTGGGAATCAATAAAGATCAACTCCAGTCTTTTTATAAGATCTATTGGTAAAATCACTAATGCATAGTGTCTAGGCTAAGGAGATGGCCCAGGGGAAAAAGTGTTTGCTGTATAAGCACGAAGACCGGAATTCTGATCCCCAGCACCCATAGAAAAGTCAAGCCTGGAGGCACATGCCTATAACCCCAAAACTATGGCAGTGAAAACAAGTGAACCAACCCCAGGGGCTGACAGGGCAGGCCCTGGGTTCTATAAGAGAAACTGACTCAGAGAAACACAATGGGGAGTCATGGGGGAATACATCCTCAACACAACCTCTAGCTTCTACATATACTCCCACATAGGCAAGCAGACCTGAACACACACATGTGTATATGATACACACCCATACACATGCACTCACACACACACACACACACAAAAAAAAAAAAACCAAAAAAAAACATGGTATATCTTTTTACCTCTCTACCGGTGAACAGGCTTGGATCTAAAATCACAAAGGGCCAGTGGATCTTTCGGACCACCTTGTGATGAGTATTTGAGAGTTGGCCGCTGGAAATGTTTGGTGGTTTGGGATGAGTTTGGGGAGCAACTATTACAATGGCCCAGTGATTGTTGAATTGGAAAAAAAAAAAAAGCAAAGAAACACACCTCTAATGTATAAAATAGTCCAAAGACACATGTGAGAATTTGCCATTATAAATATAAGTAGGAGAAGCCTTGTTGTCAGTGCCCTTGAGGCCTAGAAAAAAAACCAATACTGGGTCATTGGCATGAGAAAAATTTGCTTTTCTCTGAGTATTTAAGAACACATCTGTCTTACATGAAAATATTACCGTCTGCTTTTGAAAACTTGGGTATTTAACCTGATTGTTTGTCTGCACTGTCTGCTTACCACTTCCCTCTGGCTCTGCTCTAGATTCACCAGTGAGTATCAGGCTAGCAAAGCTTTCTACTCGATGTATGTTCCATATAAAATAACGTTAGATTGCCTTTGATGCAAAATTCTCTATGGCGATAACAGTCAGGTTGCTTTGTGACAAAGAAAAGGCTCAAATACAAATGGCAGCTATAGTTTTTTAAAATGTAATTTTCCACAGAAAGCCGCCTTCTTGTTCTGTATTCTAGAGCTGAAGAGGGCAAGTGATTTGATGATTACCTGGTGCTATTGGTAATCAGGCCCCAGTGATTCGGGCCCAAGGGGAGCATGGTCCCTCCAGTGAGCTATGCTATTTGTACTGCAATCATTTCTCCCACTCGGAATGATGTTATTTTAACTTTCAGTCTCACTCCGAGGAGCCTGAGTCCAACCCCATCCAGCCCGGGCAGCCCTTCTAGTCCTCTCTCAGCCTTTCGCTTCTGGAGGTAAGCAAGCACACCCAGGGCCTATCAGGACTGCTTTCTCTATGATTCCCCAGGACCCACCGAGTCCCAGAACAGTCCGCCTTATACAGCACGTGGCGACTGTCTTTTGAATTGGTGCCTACCTGGTACCATATGCAGCGAAGGAACTAGTGGACTTTGCCACTGAGAGATTTGCTCATTCTTTGTAGTGCATCTTAGGAATGTGGTCTTGGGTGATTGTCACTTGGCTTCTGTATGTCTGGTAGATTTTCATAGGAAATGACTTGGACGAGGAGTCCTGGAGAAGAGCCAGGCATAGATATGATCAAAGTACATTGTATAAAATTCTCAAAGAATTGTTATTTTAAAGAAAGGAAATGTTTTAAATTAGTTTCTAAGTTTTGATCTATTTCTTAGGATGGTATAGTTTATTACAGTTTTTAGGAAAATCTTCTAATTTATGCTATAATATCATATATATATATATATATATATATATATATATATATATATATAAAATCTGTCCCCACAAACTGTTTGATAAACTATGATTTATGGGATAAAGTAGTTATTTCAAGGGTTCAGTTTTGGTTTTTTTTTAATCTTTTCTTCAGACCCTGACTTAAATACCCCCTAGCTCATAGACTGATTTCAGTTCACTCTCCTCTGTTCATCAGAGGTGATTTCTAAAGAAACCCGGGTTTGTAATCTCTCTCACTGTGACAGAGATTCCTGAGCTAAACAACTTAGACGAAAGATGCATTTTGGCTCCTGGTTTTAGGCCATTACCATGGAATCTGCGAGAAAGAACTAACTGCGAAGGAGAATGGATGATTCTAACTCTGGTGCATCTTCAGCTGATGGGATTATATTTACTATGATGAAAGTGACATTCAGCATGAGAGAGAGAATAACTTTGATTTAATGCCTTGTCTGGTACACCTGTGGATGAGGCAGAATATGATGGTGGGAAGTGAAGCTCTTCATCCTCTAGCAGCAAGATAACAGAGAGACAGGACGAGGCCGGGAGCCCAGCGTGCCTCCTGCTTCTAATAACTAGACCCTACCTCCTACTTCCCATCATGCTATAGTGCCATCAGCAGTTGACCAAGCTCAACAAATGCACTTTGAGGGACAGTTTGACATCTTGTTATGCGTCTGTATGATAGAAAATACTAACATTGCGCTCTCTCTATAATATATATATATATATATATATATATATATATATATATAATGGATTTTCTTGAATTTAGTATCTTTGAATCTCCATGTGTCTAATCAGAATTTTTATCCCGAGAACTCAACATAGCTATTCCTTTATTCCTTTTTAATTTTAAGGAAGAATTTATCATCAGTCTTTTGGTTGAAGTTGACTTTCGGTTGGGAAGGGCAACTTAACTTATACTGATAAGTACTCTATTTTGTATAAGGAAATGAATACAAGTGCCTTGAAAATACTAACATAATTATTGGATGTTTTCACAGGGTTTTACACATTTGTTTCTGTCATATTTGTAAGATAAGAGTGAATGGAAATATGTGGGAAAGTTGATTAGGGAAATGAATTATTGACTTTGAACTTTGTTTTAGTCTTCTGCTGATAGGATTATATTTATTAATGTAAAAGTTAATTTTAAATTGAAAGTTAAATGTAATAATTTTTATAAAGCATCACCTAGATGTAATAGATCCTAAGACATAGGAAAATGTTTTTTCTCTCTCAGGAGAATTTCATTGCTCTTGTAATTTCTTTAGGTGTGGTGATTGAAGCATGAGATATTGAAGTTTCTTCTAAGTTTTCAAACTTCTCTGTGTCTTTCCTAATACAGTATGTTATTCAAAGTGCAAGAAAACAGAATTCTGTGGTAGCAGAGGGATAAGAGTTTCTAAAGTGTTATGAAGAAAACTTTTATAGAACTAGTATATTTTAGTTGAAGCACAAGATATCCTGGGAGTTTAGCATTGCAGGAGTGAGATGGGAGGCAAAACAAAATACAGAAAAGAGCCAGTTTGGGAGGTGAGAATGTGTATTAGAAAAATATTGTGTCTGCACTGGGCTGAGGAGATAAGTCAGCAATAAAGATGGTTGTTGTCAAGCCCAATGTCCTGAATTTTATTCCCAGGACCCAGGGATATAAAGAGAGAACCAGCTCTTGAGAGTTGTCCTTTGACCTCCACATGTGTGTTATGGCTTTCATACACACACACACACACACACACACACACACTCTCTCTCTCTCTCTCTCTCTCTCTCTCTCTCTCTCTCATGCACACACATGCACTCTTTCACAGAAACACACATATACTTACACTCACATGCTCAAATAAATAAAATAACAACTTGTTGAAAATCATGAGCTGGTAGGACTATGGAGTTGTTACTAGAGAGATTGTTAGGATTTGCTGAGCATGTAGCTCAGTCAGTAGCATGGTTAATTAGCAGCATGCATGACGCTCTGGATCTGATCCTCAGCACCACATAATGCTGGGCATGATGGTTCAGCCTATAATCCCTGCACTAATCTGTAGTGGAGATAGGGGACATAGAAAACTTGAGGCCAGCCTGGAATACATGAGACACCCCCCCTCTCCCTCCCTCTCCCCCTCTCTCCCTCCCTCTCCCCCTCTCTCCCTCCCCCTCTCCCCTCTCTCCCCCTCTCTGTCTCTCTCTTTCTCTCTACACACACACACACACACACACACACACACACACACAATTTGATTTGGGACCATGTTATGTAGAACCTTGACTACTTAACTAGAACTATTCACTCACTTCCATCTACCACTGTCAGCCACAAAGGGGGATTGCTTCTGTTTACAGATTGGAATGCTAATAATAATAAAAAAAAGGTTGAATAGCTTAGACTCAAGCTGAAGTCTCAACATCTCTCCAGGGTGAGTGACTGAAGACATCCATACTGCTATGAAATCATTTAAATAGAATTTTAATTATCTTGTTTAGGTCGACCTTGTGACCGCCATTTAGATTCTTTTATTTCCCAAGAGCCTTGCTCAGTGAATGGAATGCAGTAAACATTTGAGAAAGGTTTACTAAAGAGTAGATGAATGGGTGAGAAATGGAGATGTATTCACTTGTATGCTGCTAACAAATCAACCACCCAATGAAAGTAGAACAGCTTATAAATGAAAAGAATTGTTTATCACTCACCAACCTAGGACTTTGGAAAGGATCTACTCCATCCAGGGACCAACAGTGTCTATAACACATGCCTGCAAGGCTGCCTTGGGCACAAAAACATAGCTGGTGGATTGGAATTTCATCCAGAACGGAGCACAGTCAATGCTGTTGCACATTCCATTATTATGAACGTGGCATTCTGGTCACACCTAATGAAATATGGGGCTTACTTAGATTTAGAGGAAGAAACAAGCAGGTTTAGTAAATGGCAGTCTTTGTCACAGAAGTTAATGAAAGAGAGGTGTATGTGGTAGGTGTTCAGTAGGTAATTTTTAATTAATGATAGAAGCTGAGGTTTCCAGCCTGGATGGCTGGACTGGAACCCAAGTGAGTAGAGTTCAGAAGACAGGACCATGTAATAGTGATGGATCTGCCCTTGAACACAGAAAGACTGTTCTAGAAAGGGTTATAGGGTTGGCAGCTTGGACATACATTTCTATGGTGGTGTGCTATAAAATGGTGGTCTGATAATTACAAATTGTAGAAATATAAATGTGCTTGTGGCATTGAAAAACTGTATCTATTATACCTCTGTCCTGATGCTTACTGCTCCCTTGGGCTGCAAGGGTCAGATTTCTCCCCTGTGCCTTTCTTGTGAGTAGGTGTGAAAGTGTAGGGCAGAATGACAGCCATGCTCTTTTAGGTGCTGACATAGACTTTCTAAATATGGGGGTGGAAGTGTCTGCTCCTTTCATGGCAAAGCCCTGGAGGCAGGCTGTGCTGATGGCTGAGGCAGCTCTCCATTTCCAGCATGTCCCTATGGGTTGGCTTCTCCAGGTCAGCCTTCCAGGCAGCTGGCCAGAAATGAGAGCTGGAAGCCTCTTGCAGGGGAAACTTTCTGTTTGGGAAATGAGACCTGGAAGTGTGGATCCAGATGCCAGCAACACAACTTAGGGCCCTGTGCGAGAGGAAGAATTTCCCAGGAAGCTTTCTGAAGATGTGATGGACTCACCCCGCCCCCCCCCCCCAGACCATACGTTTTGGGGAAACTAGATGCCCACATAGCCAGGAAGAAGCCAAGTGCAACTCTGCAAGAACAGAGCATGGGCTGTATTCCACAGGCCCTTCTGTTCTCACATTCTGAACTGTTTGTTTTGTAGTCCTCCAGCTGTAATACCAACACATCCCTTAGTTCGTAATCAAATAAGGTACAGATTTAATTCTGCACATCAATTTTTCAGCTACCAATGTAAGTGTCCTTAGTACCTGCCTTCCCTCTCTGCTTCGGAGACAGCCATAGCAATTCAGAATTTCCTATGATCCCAGTGCTTACAGTATTCTATTTCTTCCCCTTGCTCCTCCCAAGTCCCTTATCCCTCTCAGCTGTGGCTGAAAACACACATGCTGCATTTCCTGTTTAATGTAGTGCTAGTTCCAGAGAGGAACAGTGTTGTTGTCTGTGAAGTCTACTAGGAAAACACACTTTGTCTCCTTTTTCCCACACACATTCATCAGTCCTCAGAAGTTCTAAGACATACAAGAGAAGCTCCATAAGCAAGTATTGGGTGAATGAGTGCCTGTGGTAACTATTTTTGCCTAGGACTTGAGCTTGGTCTGATTTTTTTTTTTAACGTGTTCTCAGGACATGATGGACATTTCTGTACCAGGTGTGTCTGAGAGTGGTCCTGACACCTTGAAATAGAGAGCTTGGATTGGGATCCTTCAGTAAATTCTAAGTGCCAGCTGTCATAATGTGAACACTGACCAGGGAACAGCAGTTGTCAGTATAGAGAGGAGAAACTAAAGAGGTACAACTGATATAAGGTATACCCCAGAATCTGTTAGAGACTATGCTGGGCTGGGAAGAGGGGCAGAAAAAGTGTTCTAGAAATCAAGGCAGGACACACTGAGGAAGAGAATTAGATTGTATGCTCTGGAGGGAAGGACCAGTCTGCCTCCCTTTTTACCATCTCTCTAGGCCCGAGAACAGCACCTAGCATGTACTGAGAGTCCCTGACTCTCCAGTTAGTGAGATATTGACTTTCCCATGGCACAGAAGTGGGTGTGTTCAGTAGAAGCCATACTTCAAGTTTTGAATGTTGTTCTTTTCCCAGGCTAGTGGTATGTGGTAGGATCTTATCTTCAGTGCTGGCCATCAGGAGTGAGCTGTAGCTCCCAGCCAGCCTTGTGATCAAGAGGAGTGAAAGCCAAACTTATGCTGTTGCTAGGCCATGAGGATAGTGGGTTCTGGCCATTAAATATGGTTTTACTGGGACAGAGCCTCATAAGTTGAGGATCATCAATACTAGATACTAAATAAAGACTTTGTTGTTGCTTGTGGTTTGAAGAAAAAAAGTAGAGAAGTGCCTGAAAGATTGCTCAGTGGATAAAAGAATATGTCATGGATGTATGAGACCTGGTTTGGATGCTCAAAACCCATATAAAAACTGGTCATGTTGTACACATGTCTATAATTCCAGCCTCCTTATAAGGGGATGGGAAAGGGCAGAATCCCTGGAAGCTCATCAACCAGACAATGTGATGAAATATGTAGAAAAACAACACAGAGACCCTGTCCCAAACAAGGTGGAAGGTGAGGATTGACAGCTGAGGTTGTCCTTTGACCTCTATGCATGCACCATATACCTCTGACCTTTACACATGTGCCCCCATATTCACACACACAACTGTATGCATATGTAAATATACACAAAAAGAAAAACATTGGGAGCTGTGAGTGGAGGATCTGGAGCTACTTGTAAAGAAACTGAAGCCCTTCAGTGAGTCTGTGTTTGCCCTAGCAGTATTTTGTCTCTGAGAGGGTCACTGCTGCCCTTGGTCAGTGGGCTCCTTGTCTCTAACCCTTTGCAGGTATTACTTCACTTCATTCATTCATTCTTGTCCCCTGACTGGTCCTGAGACATTTGAGTTTTTGACTGGAAAGACTAGGACAGTGCTTACGTCTTGGTCAATATCTCAAAGCCTACAAGCTTTGTGACCTTGAGTCCATTGTGTACTTCATGGACCTGTATGTGTAGTCTCCATCCCCAAATTGCTGACCTCAGTAGCGTCTCTGCTTCGAGTATAATTCTTGTCAGAAAGAGCACGCCACTTGTTTCTGGGAGTGATGGACAACAAAGGCAGACAGTGCCTTAGCAGGGAGGGAGGGCATTAAGAACAATGTCAGCTAATGCAGTCCTTCCGAGAGCATTTGTCTTGCTGCTGGAAATGTTGCTGGTATCCACTGCTGCCTGGATTCCCTTCCCTTCCCTTGTTGCCATGGTGAGGGGCAGACATAGTGTTTACCAAGCGTGTGGCAATATGTTCTGAGTCTGTGTCTCCTTCTCACAGGGAACCTCACTGTGTCCCTTTCTCACTAGAATGTCACCTGACTGCAGAGCCAGTTTCATTTGTTGTTAGCATGAATGCAGCCACTTGTCTTTTTAGTCTCCCCTCCCCTTTTGCTTTGGAGAGAACATCATAAAAATCTGAAAAAGCTGGCAGCAGATGGTAGTTTCTCTGAGCTCTATGGTGCAAGTTCCCGTGCTTTTGTGGATGTGATGGTTTAATGAATTGCCTTATATGTTCCTGAGATTTATTTCTGAATTACTCTGTAGCACTAAGTCTACATAATGCAGTCACTCTGTGCAGAATGGCTCTGCCAGCCAGAGATGATGATCCTTGTGGTACACACCGTGCCGACCTTGTGGGTGTGGCTCAAGCAGAGATGGGAAGGCTGGCAGCATCAGATGTCACTGAAGAAGTGACAAGGGCAGTGTGGACAAGTCTGTTAGCTTTGCTGCTGCCCCATCCTTGCCATGTTTCTGCAGGTATCACCATTGGCAGACTGCTGTTGTATGAAGAAAAAGGAGGAATGAGATGCCCTCTGTGGTTCCCTGAAAGGGATGAGTGTGGGGGTGTAGATTTCACATAACATGTACAATGGGTGAGGATGCATAGACAAATATGGTTTTCTTTGGTTTTACTGGAACATAGTTGTGCCATCAAGACAAATTCTTGCTTTAGAGTCTAGACTGTCCTTGAACTTGAAATCTTATGCTTCAGAGTCCTAAGTAGTGGGATAAAAGATGTGCGCTACTACACCTAGCCTAACTATGTACCTATATATGCAAATATTTACATATTATGTGTTAATGGACATCATAACTTCATAACCTTATTTGCTATACAGAAGCACAATCTAATTAGGGGACAAAGTCTTATAAGATTAGATGGCAAGCAAGACCTTTGAGGACAATGGAGTCTCAGGAATGTCAGTCCTTGCAGACTCTCTGTGTATGCATGTGTTACTGTAGGCATGTTCCTGACCCTGAGAACAGCAACTGGTCACTCGTCCTGGTGATTGGGTTTACTTACCATTTGCTTGCATTTTCACATTTCTCCTTTCTGTTTACTCCAGCGACATGGATTAAACACAAAAATCAGTAATCTAGGTATTTGCGTATGTAGCAGCTTAATTTCCAGCATTTGTAGAGAGAGCTTACCTCATGCCTAGTATTACTCTTCGTGTTTCACATGGGAACACTGTGTCTACACAGTGGGGACAGCATTTGCTTGGCAATTGAGGCTTTTGAGGCCTGCAGAGAGCTTACCTGTACATAGCATTTCCCACTTTGCCCAGATCCAGATTATGTTTGCCCTTGTAATGAAGTGATTATAGTGTTCTTCTTGCACATGGATACCCTCCAAGTTAAAACTGCGGATTATTCCTATTTCCCAGTGTGTAGACTATGTTCTGCTGTGCTCCTCGCTTCAGCACCTGGCTGTAGAACCTCGTTGCTCTTCTGAATGTAGCATGCGCATGTTCTGTTGCCCTTTCCCCTCAGCACCCACTTGCAGTCACTGCAATTATGTTTTCAGAATATAATATTCCATTTAGAGAGAGGGATTTTGTCATTATGAAAATCTCTGCTTGGTTCCGCATGCATTATTCCATCTTCTGCCCCCATCACCCTTTTAAGATTATTTTTGGAGAGTCTAGATGTTGTAATGTAGGTCAATTTGGGTTCATTTGGCAGCCAGGCCATGGGTCCCAGAAGCTTGCTGTTGCAAGCTGAGCCAGATGAGCCAGCTCCCTTAGCTGGACTGGCCTTGTGTTGCCTGGGGTAACAGTATTCTCACCACTTCTGTGACCTTTGGAGGGTCCTCTGAGACCTATTAGGAGAGTGTGCTCTTCATGACTGAAGAAAGAATGTCATTCCATTTGCAAGGGGCTAGGACTCTTCCTTTGTCCCATACACTCCTAATGCTTCCTCTGGCCCTAGCAATGAGCATCCATTATTGAGTTCTTCTATGGCCCAAATATTCTGACTACTCCACTGAACTCACTTTTTGAATTTGGGTTTTATGTTGAAATTACTATATGGAGCTTTCACCATTATCTCTTAATAATGGTTTTATGGTAAGTAAAAACATAAAATAATATCCACTGTGTTCATCCAAGTGTGTGTGTGTGTGTGTGTGTGTGTGTGTGTGTGTGTGTGTGTGTGTTTCTGAGTGTGTTGGGCTCAAGGCACTGTCCCATTTATCATTTTGTGACTAGAAAAAAAATGGCATTCTATAACATTAAAGAAAAAAGAAAAGAAAACCTGTTTCCTAAATTTAAAAAAATGTGGCTACATCTATTAACACCCACAGTGCAGATGAGAGAATGAAGTTGTGATATTCTTTGAAAGCATAGGGTGGTGATACAGTCAAGCACAGAGGTATCTCAGCTAGAGGAGTCATACAAATGCAAAACTGGAGAGAGAGAAAGCTCTCAGGTTTCCCCTGCAGTAGCATGGATAATAATACCTCTTGGGGGTGTTGTGAGAATTAATTAGGGAACGTTTGTGAACTGTTCCCAGATGAGTGCTCTCTTTTAATATTCTCAGCTTTGTATTGTTCTTGGAAACCCAGCATTCAAAATGAACTACGAAGTCCAACCTTGCTACCTAAGATGCTACAGATTCCAATTGCATGTTACGGAGAAGGATGAGGTTGGATGAGCCTGGGATTGTTGTGCTCATGACCCCAAGTAGAAAGGGGGATGAGCTGCATTCCATGGAGCCTTCTGCTTTTCCACGTTCTTTTCCATGACATTTGCTCAAGTGAACCATCACTGGTTATAGGCAAGATGGTATTATAGAGATACTGCAAAACAAGAGGAACATTTATTTTCTCACTATGGTATTGAAATTTATTTTTCACTGGTCTTTATATGAATTATGGATTTGCCTGTACCCACCTTAGACCAGGTTCTGAGTCCTAAACTCATTATTTTTATCAGTTTTGTTTTGTTTATTTTGTTTTTTGAAACATGGTCTTACTATATATAGCTTTGGCTGGCCTAGTACTCACTGTATATACCAGGCTAGCCATGAACTCACAGTAATTCTCTTGCCCCTGTGCTCAAATCATCTTTAATGTCTTGTCTTTGAAATTTTCTTTTTGTGTGCACATACATGTGGGTGAGGGTCTGTATGTATGACTGATTGGGAAGTCCTGTTAATGGCATGTGATGGTTAGCTTTGTCAACATGACACCATCTAGAATCACCTGGGATGTATGTAGTTAAATTGAACATGAGTGTGACTGTGGGAACTCCATCTTGATTAGTGGGAGGCTCACCCACCACGGATAGCACATTTCCCCGGCCACGGGTCCTGGAGAGTATAAGAATGGAGACTGGGATCTAAGCACCAGGATGCTTTAGTCCATCATCCTTTGTTCCTTCTTGACTGTGGATATAACGTGGCCAGCTTCTTCAGGTTACCATTGTCCATTGTTCTTCTCCATTGTGGATATAACATGACCAGCTTCTTCACTGTCCTAACTGCCTTGATGGACCCTAACAGGAATTGTGAGCCAAATAAGCCTTTCTCCCCCATAAGTTGCTTTTTGTCAGGGTAGCTTAACACATAATGGGAAACAAAGACAGTGTGCTCTGCCCCTCTTATGGACTTCACTCCCCTTCTCTTATAGTTAGGAAGGGAAATACACTTGTTTGTTGGAAGTACATGCTAAAGTATTTGAAAGTTACACATTTGGATGTCTGACAATTACTCTCAAATGCATATAGGAGTTGGGAGGGAAGGAAGGTAGGGAGTAGTAAACAAGCTTAGTCTACACCACAGTCACTCATCCATAGATGTTTGTAACAGCCACAGCCAGCTCTCCTGCTTAGTCAGCTTTGTCCTCTGTGTCTCCCTCCAGCTCTGTCTGGGTGTCAAGCAGCCCTCTGCTCAGAACCTTCCAGTGACCTCCCACCATTGCTCATGTCCCGTTTCCCACCACACCTCATTTATCTTCTTGGGCCATATTGGTTGTTCTTTTTTATTCTAAGCAGGCTTCAGTTCTCTTTTTACTTCAATTAAAAAAATACAAACCTCCAAAACTTTTAGAAGAGTAAGACAGTCAACAGCCTTGATTACCTTGATTCACTAGCTAGTACTCACCATGCTTGTCTTCTACTCTTCCTTCCTTCCCTTTCAACATATATATTTTCAGACATCCACTCAAGATAATCTTTGAATTTTTAACACATATTTCCTATGAATAAGAATTGTCCTTTTTAACCATAGGGTGATTACTTTACCCCCAAACAGAACACTATAACAATCTGATAGCAAGGGTCTTTATTTGTGCCTTTTGGCAGGAGAGAGAGTACAATTGTCTATGAAAGTTGTATTTGTATTTGTTTTTATTTCTAGTGGTACTAGGCATCAAATTTGGAACATTGTACATACTAGACAAATGCTCCTGCCACTGAGGCCTGAAAGTTGCCTTTGTTTTTGTTTTTGTTTTTGTTTTTGTTTTTGTTTTAATTCAGGACCCAATTAAAACTGAAAGATTACCCTTAGTTGTCACTTGTCTTTACCTCCTTTAGCTGATGGACTTATCCATTTTCCCTTTCCCTTCTTTTCTGAACATTGACAATTTGGAAGTATTGTCCCCACTCTGTAGTGAACCACCAAAATAGCCACAATTTATTTTGTGAAGAAGTTCCCTCCTGCTCAGACCCAGATTTAAGATACTTGGAGAGAGTGGATAGAGATATTTCTTACCAGGAAGCCTGAAGTCCAATACCTGGCAAGAACAGGTGGGATATTCTTTCATGGCCTCATTAGGAGGCCTAAAGCGCCCTCCATTCATGTCCCCTTTGCTTTCCTAAAAACTCCCTAGGGAGACATTTTGAATTCATGTGACTATTTTTACACACACACACACACACACACACACACACACACACACACACCACACACCACCACCACCACCACCACCACCACCACCACCACCACCACCACCACCACACACACATTACCTGCACTAGGTTTGGCATCCATTGATGACCTTGTTTGGATGAGTTATGTACTGGAATTTGTCAGTTTTCCAATTCTGTCTCTAATTCATCAGTTAAGGAACTTTTTCTCCTTCCTTCCTCTCAATTTTAGGCATGTTTCTGTTAACTCATATATTTTCAAACAAGAAAATAGCAAACAAATATCTATGTGGTATATAATAATTCACCACCATCATGCCTCTTTGGGGCCATCAAGCTGTCCTAAGATGCATCAGTGGGAAGTCTTTTAAGCTGATTCTGGGTCCTTCTGACATGACCCCATTAGTCTTTGAGTCTGTCCTCATTTTCTAGCACAGCAAGATGTTCTAGCTGTCCAGAACAGCTAAAGGAACACCCACACAGTGCCTACGTGGCTCTCTCCCCTGCCGTCTGTACTAAACGTTACAGAACAGCATTCCCCTGCTGCAGCCTGAGCACCTCACCAGCCCTTTTCAGTGCTCCCTGACACTTCCTGAATAAATGTTCTCACCTGGCATACATCATTGGCTGGGCTTGTTGTTGATTGTCCCTGACCAAAATAAGACTTTCAGGTTAGCCAGGACTTACTTGTTTTGTTTGCCATCTGGTTCCTAGTGAACTATACTCTTAACAAAGGTCCATTGGGGAGATGAATGAATTGCCCCATATGGCCAGCCCACATCAAGCTCTTCTGGATTATCTGTTGATGAGATGATTCAGACAGACTGCAAGAGGCTCCTGGCCATTTGTGAGGAGTCTAGTGCAAATTCCCCAACTTTGTCTTAGGGGTTACTCAGAACTGTTACCAACATACATTACAAATGCCACTCATTCAAACACTTGGCAGTTAACAGTGGAGCATTAATGATGCAATTCTTCCTCTCCAGCTTCTCAGAACAGAAGGTCTGGCTATTTTAGAAATTAAAAAAGAAGAATAAGAATGTAACACTTGACAATGTTAGAATGTTTTTGCATGTGATCTAATGTTGGTAACTAAAAATTGAGCACATCGAAGGTTTGTAGCTGGAGTTTCCTTTCCTGCATGGTCCCACAGCCATTAGCCCCAAATAAATACACAGGTGCTGTGTTAATTATAAAACTATTGGCTGATGGATGGCTAGGTCCTGTTATTGGCTATCTCTGTCTTAATTATTAACCCATTTCTATTAATCTATGTATTTCCATGTGGTCTTGACTTACCAGAGAATGCCCAGACCCATTACTCCTTTGGCTGCTACATGGTGTCTCTTCTTGAGGTCTCTCTCTGCCTACCTTTCCCAGAATTCTCCTAGTCCCCCATATCTTCCTGCCTCTATTGGCCAAACAGTGTTTTATTCATCAGCTAATAAGAGAAACATATATACAGAAGGACATTCCCCATGAAGGGTTTTCAAAACTGGGGTGGTGGTGTTCTATAGTTAATGCAATAAAAGCCTTTAAGGGACTTTTAAAGTCTGAGCTGGACATTGACTTGAGAGTATTTCTATCCTACTGAGATGGTAAGAATTAGAGAATAATGAGAGGTAGCAATCACATGGCCCATTTAATGTAGGAGATGTCATATCACAGTTGAATGGTGGCCCCGAAGATACAAGCGCCTAAATGGTGGAGCTATAAACGTTACCTCACATGGAGAACAAGCCTTGGCAGATATGGTTAATTTCAGGATTTTGGAAGGAAGAGATTGCTCCTCCTCTAGCCTTCAATCCTATCACAAAGTTCTTATAAGAGAGCAGGGAAGGGGTGGAGAGATGGCTTTGCTGGTAAAGTGTTCAGTGTACAAGCATGAGAACCTAAAATTGAATTCCTCACAACTATGTAAAAAGCTGAATCGGGCGGCATGTTTAATCCCAGGACTGGAGAGGCTGACAAGAATACCAAGGGTTTGTCTAGTGGAATCAGTGAGCTCCCGATTCAGTCAGAGACCTGTCTCAAAGTAAATAAATAAATAGAGTTCAATTGAAGGGACACCAGCATTGGCATGCACACATTCACACATTTGCCACCTACAGAAAGAGAGACAGAGATTTAACACATAGAGAAGCCAAAAGCGGCAAGGGACAGATTCTGTGTTAGAGCCTACAGTGAAAATGGCCTGTTATCACCTTGATTTGGGCTTTCTTGATACTGCTTTCTGGCCTCCAGAACTTGCAAAACTAAATTTTCATTTTTTTTTCAATCTCCTGAGTTGGCAGTGACGTGTTACAGCAGCCTGGGGAAGCAGCTGCACTGGCGGCTGGACCTTTCCTCTGACTGTGATCATCAAATAGATCCATTGAAGGCAGCATAGTGCATAGTGGGAACAAGAACAAGGGCTGAGGGAGTTCTATGACCATGTGGCATGGACTGACTTCTCTATTCTTAGCCTGGAACTCCTTTCACTAGATTATCCAGCCTTGTTCTAGAAACTGAACCATCACTGAATGCTCCTAATGATGGTTCATAGATGCTTCACAGACCACTGTGGCTCAGGGACAGTCATGTGGTAGGAACTGTGGATGCTTTGGAGAAAGAGAAAAAAAATAGATATTTAAAGAATGAGAATATGACCAATGTGCCAGGGCTTATGCCTTTTATAACCTTCCGGAGTATAGAGGCTGTTCCGCCTGTATATGTGCAAAGAGAGATGCAACCCTTCCTCTCTCAAGGGCAGTACATTGGTGCTTCTCTCAAGGAGTCATGGTTTCCATGTGCAAGGTGGCTGTCTGGCTTGTTACATGCAAAGGGGGCACACAGATGAGGTAACATAGCCTCCCATTCATCTTCTGCTGCAGGTCTATGCTGTAGGCATCTGGACCGTTGCTACCAACTGATGGGCCCTTCATGTTCCCCAGTTGACTCAGTGGTCCCTCTGCTCCTGAGCTAGGCACAGCACTGGGGAGGGAATATTGGAAGGATCCCATGTCTCCCTCAGGGAGCTCTCAGATGTGTCAGGAGAACAGCCAGAGAGTCAGCATGGCTGAAGTGTGATACCCGGGTGTGGTCATGACAGTTTCATGCTGTGCCTTGTGTCTCCCCAGTGGGAGAAGAGAACATAGTTTCTAATGCACAGAACCAATTCCTCCCTTCCAGTGGTGTCTTGAGAAACAGTAGTGACAGCATTTCAACTCAGAACAAAGAACCCTCTGATGTTCCTGTCTCCAAAGGCAGTTTGTTTCTATTTTTCTGCCTTTTGGAAGATTTCAAATAGTTTTTGTTTGTGTTTTCTCTCTATAATCAGCTAATGTAAGGTGACCTTAAAGTCACACATCTTTAGATTTTTGCTTTGCTTAAATTTGAGGCACTGTTTTACTCTACCACTTTGTAAATCTGTTGGTGAACGAAACTGATTGTTATATCCTGACATTATTGTGCTCCTTTTAATGTAGTACTACAATCAGAAACAATATTTCTACCTTTCCCTAGAAGCCACACAGGTGCTTAAGTGTATCCATTGCTGGGAAGCCCTCATGTGAGTTGTGTCTCCTAAAAGAAGTTAGCACCTACAATGGGCCTTTCTAGTCATCTAAAGCTGTGGCTCTGGAATTCTTTGTAAAACTTTGTAAGCTGAAGTATGTTAGTCAGCCAGCCAGAAAATGTGTTGAAGAATGTTCCGAGTATGGGAAACTTACAGCCACACAAGTGGTGTCACCAGAGGTCATCACATTCAGGAGCAAGATTTGAACCTGACTGTGAATGATGTCTGGAGAGTAAGTAGAAAGGAGGAGAGAGCATCCTTTGGAAGGAATAGAAAAACAGACATGAAAGGACTGCTGGTGGCATGTTCAGCGATGAGAACTACATCTTGAGGCGTTTGTATAATGCTCCAAGAAAACAGAGGGGCCTTGCTGGAAAACGAAGGTTAGGATTAGACTGTATGCTGTCTCATATGCCAGTCTTGAGGGGTTTGTTGTTGTTTTGTTTTTGTTTTCTTTTTCTTTCTTTTTTTTTTTTTAAGCTTTGGAAGGGTCTGGAGGTTTTTAATCTGGGAAGTGGAGCGGTGAGCATGATAGCCCAACAGGAATTTACGAGGTATGAATGGGGTAGAAGAAGGGATAAACAGAAAAACACAAAGAAAAGGAAAGGAGGCTTGAGAAGATGAAGGAGGACCATGGAGAGGGTTAGGAAGAGTTAATGGGACCCACTGGAAGATGGCATTACAACCTGGGAGAACTGTGACATCCAGATGGAAGGGAGCAAAATCAGTTTTGAAGAGATGATTGTTTTGCCTGCAGTGATATCAGTCCTACTCCTGACGGCCAGGTCAAGTAGAAATGTCCTAACGCCCACAGCCTGAGCTGGGGGTGGTGTTCTAAGATGAATAAAGGTAGGGAGGCATCAACAGAGATCCTTTGGCCCATTTCACATCGTGAGTCAAGAGGCAGATGCTCTGCAAACCTGTGCTACTCCATTGTTCTGTGGTTTAGATGTGGAATCAGGAAAAACAGGTACCAGGACCAGCTATTAGCTGCACCGTTGCAGCTTGCACTAAGAATGCATGAGTCCAGTTACAAGGAAGTAAATCCAGAGCTCTGACCTAGAGAGGCATTCAGATGGCCAGCGAGCACTCCGACTGGGGACTCTACCTTCGAGATCTCCCTGACACATCCTAGATCTAGAGTAGACTCCTCTGTTGTTGGTACAGGGATGTAATTATTCTTATTTTCTACTACTAAGATTGAGCTGTTGAACCACCATGGGTCACATGGATTTGAATGCCGTTAACCACACCAGGTTGACTTGCTTTTAAGACCCTTTCGATACCTGAGATACTGAACTTTCTGACAATCATTTAATTATTGGGTTGGTGCTCTGTAAATGATGCTAAAGAATGTCTTTGGGCTTTGTGAGAAACAGTTGTTAAAATGAAGCTAACCCGGCAGCATGCAAAGCCATTAAGAGTGTGAAGATGTGTATATTTAGAATGTTTTCAGATAAGGACAGCCTGCAGATTATGAATACAGGCAGTTGTTATGCATGGTACAGCATACTTTGGAGTGTTGTCCTCTTTAGTTTGTCAAGGATAAGTCATTGTCATGCACTGTGATGGTAGTTTCTTTTTTTTTTTTTTTGAGAGAGAGAGAGAGAGAGAGAGAGAGAGAGAGAGAGAGAGAGAGAGAGAGAGAGAGAGAGAGAGAGAGAGAGAGAAAAGTCATTTGAGGAGAAAAATGCCTCCCTGACTTCAAGATACTTGGCTGGGCATGAAATTCTAGACACAAAACACTCTTCCACTTCTGAATCACATCTGGGTAGCCAGATGTAAATGACTAGCTTTAACAGCACTTTGGATATACATATCTGGCAGAGGTCAGTGCCCTGTGTGCTAAGGCTGACCTGGAAGCTATAGCCAGCTGCAGCACAACAATAGATGATTAAGTTATATTTAAAACTTAGACCCACAGAATTTCTAACAAAAATATACATGTTGTAAAAACTTGGTTAAGAAAAGGTGAGCAAGAACTCAAATTTTTATCTAGGTTATTTTTATATTTGACCCTTGAGTAAGACTCCTAATTCACTGAGAGTGTCTGAAGTTCAGGGCCACAGAGAAACACAATTGATTCCTCTAATGAAAGAAAGCATTTTGGCTTGGGGGTATTGTTATTTTCTCTGTTTTAAAGATAGGGTCTCTGTGAGCAAGGGGGAGTTCATGGGCCTAGACTGATAGCTGGGAAACCAGCATAGGACTGATCCAGACCTCCTGAATGTGGGTGTCAGTGAGGAGGAGGCCTTGGCAATCTATGGGGACTCTGGTAGTAGATCAGATTTATCCCTAGCATACAAGTGGACTTTGGGAGCCCTCTCCACATAGAGGGATACTCTCTCAGCCTATACACACAGGGGAGGGTCTAGGCCCTGATCCAAATTATATGACAGACTTTGAAGATCCCCATGGAGGGTCTCATCCTTCCTGGGGAGCAGAAAGGGGATATGGGATAGGGGATAGTGGGGGGCAGGGGAGGAGGGGAGGGAAAGGGAACTGGGATTGACATGTAAAACAAGCTTGTTTCTAATTTAAATTTAAAAAATAGGGGAAAAATGGGTCTCTGTATGTAGCTCTAGATGGCCTAGAACTCATCATGTAGGCCAGGCTGGCCTTGGACTTCCTCCTACCTTTGTTCCCAAGTACTGGGATTAAAGGCATGTACCACCACACCACATTGTTTATGTCTTTGGAATTTATAAGAAATGTTTAAGTTAATGGTTGATAACCTTAGCCAGTCATCAGAAACCATGACAGCATCCTATAACATAGCCCTTGTTATGGTGGCACATTGAAGAGTATAAATTCTATAGTCATCTCTAAAAACATTGCCTTTCGTCAGTGACTTAATAATAGAGGACTAGAGAACATAGAGAACATAGAGAATTCTGTGACATCATGCCTTGCCTTGTCTTCCACATTTCACTCCTCTCAGCTTGGCTTTTCAAAGCTTTAAGTAGCCCACAGTTCCAGAACAAGGGCTCTGGCGGTCCTACACTCATCTCTTCAGGTGAGTTGAGGAGAAACTGCTGCTGTTGATATTATGAACAACCCAAGGAATTCTAGCAGGTAGCAGTGTTTCCCATACAAAGAGGTGGGTCACAATGTGTCTTTTGGCCAGGCTATCAGTTTGTTGTTCCTGTTTTGCAGTTTCTCAAGAAATGAGAGACTGCAATAAATAGCACTGTGATGACACCCCAATATCAGTACACATGAGTGTCAGGGAGCTTATCTGGTTATATGATTCTTTAGGCCCAATGTTGAAATCCTTTGTCACATCATATACCTTATAACATAGAATGTGTGGCTTGGATAAACAGTTCTTACTTTTTAAAATTCCTAATGCAAGCTAGTGGAATATATTGATTTGAGAAATAAAATTATATGATAGTGTTGCTTTCATCCTCTGAAAATAGAATAAAAGTTTTTGGAAAAAAAACACTTGAATAATACATAATGAATACAAATGAATAATGTAAGTTACTCATTGTTCTAAGGACTGCCAATGCTAGATATTATCTTTTGATTGCCATTTTGTGTTGAGAAGAGTTCTGGGGCTCTATTTTGGACTCAATGGCTAAAACTCTGTTTTTCACTCAGCAGTCCTTACTGTGGTAATGGCAGTTAGAGGGTGTTTCTTCACACCCTTTGTGCTCCGAAGATTTGTCTTCCCAAATCAGGACTGAAATACCCATGCAGAACCTGAGGAATTGTGTCAATGACTAAAGGCTCATTATATTTTCATAGACATCCAGAGGATATTCTAGAAATCATTCCCACTTCACTGTGCATAAAGGGCATATGTCCATCAATCCATGAATTAATTTCTGTGGTTAAGCAGAAATGCAGAGTAAGGCAGGCTGATTTTTTTCCCCCATTGAAATCTGGGGTTTTGGTTCTCCAGGGAGACTCTCTGACCCACTTAGATTCAGAGGACTGCTGAGTGGCACCGCTCCCAGAGAATGCATGAGGCACTCCAAGGCTCTGCCAAAAAAATCAATTTGGCTCCATAATTGTGAAGTACTCTCAAATGCAGAGGCTTTCCCCACATACTAGCTCTCCTACAAACCCCATGAAAGCCTAGTAAGGTCACTCGTAACTCTGTTTATTCAAACTCTGCCCCATCATTTGTTTATAGTGTTTGAGGCAGCCTCAAAGTGATTTGGGGGCTCAGTTTTGAGAGGATGGAATAGGTAGTTATGTGGCGGTGGTATCTCCATCATAACAACGAGGAAGCTGGTTTTACAAGGAAGAAATAACCTTTGAAAAGAGTGTCATAAACTGGGAAGTGGCAAGGCCACTTCTGATCTCTTCTATGCCCTTGCACGTCTTTGCTTCTGGTTGGCGAGACATTCTTTCTCCAACAGCCATATCCCATTCTGGCCTATGGGTATATGTTTGTGAAAGCATGTGCTGGCCTTTAACATCTCCATCTTCTTTGATATAAGCCAGGAGACACACACTGATTCTACTGAGGACTTGGTGAAGTACCTCCCTCGCCTGAAAGGTTGCTTGGCAAAACACTTGAGTGATATGAATTGGTCTGGACACTGTTACCTGTATTATGTGGTTATGAAAGAGTAGTTGAGGGTGACAGGAAATTTCTATTATTTATCAGGGTGAGTGCATCTGAAGCCATCATGACAAGCAAGTGGAATCTCCTGTTGGTAGGCAGGGATAACTAGTGAGTCCTAAAAAAAAAAAAAAAAAAAAAAAAAAAAAATGACATCAATAAAAATCACTTAAAGAGCTGACATTTAGAAAGAAAACCTGTGTTCCCCTTGAGAATGTCGTATTGCAGTGATGCCTGTCCCTGGGCTGTCTTGGCACAGAAGCAGCGTCTTTGACAGCCTCTTGTTCTCCCTGGCTGGTATTTTGGTGGCAGATATCATCACATCAGTTAATGCGCTTTGCCTCCTGTAGGAACTGATTTGACTGCAGTTATGTTAGCTCATATTTTCTCCCTCATTAAAGCGCCTATCTGCAATTTGTTCAAAGGAGGTTGCCTGTCTGCAACCACTGTTGGAGCCCTGTGCCCTTTCGCTGGCGATTAATTTGCCCGAATTGCACCGAGCTCACTGTCAAGTTAGATTTCATTTTAATGTCAATCTAAAGTACAGTAAAATATGTGTTGAGGAATGCTATCCCATTCATCAGAGACTTACGGTTTTTATTCAGCACACATTTATATAGCATTTTTCTTTAATGTGCTCAGTGGTGAGTTTTGCTTTGACCATGACACTGGGATCATTGCATGGGGAAGGATACACAGTCCAGTAGTCCAGTCCTTTAGCTACCAGTGAATTTTTTCATGTGCTCTACATAACTGCATGCAGCTTCTTCAGTAAAAGGCTTTGCAAGGCCGGGCGGTGGTGGTGCATGCCTTTAATCCCAGCACTCATGAGGCAGAGGCAGGTGGATCTCTGTGAGTTCGAGGCCAGCCTGGTCTCCAGAGCGAGTGCCAGGATAGGCTCCAAAGCTACACAGAGAAACCCTGTCTTGAAAAACCAAAAAACAAACAAACAAACAAACAAACAAAAAAGCAAGGTATAAGAGTCATTACTCAGTGTCAGTTACCTCTGAGGTCTTTTTTCTCCATGGTTACAGACAGCCATATGTGACTGGAACTTTTTGTGCTGGCTTTGACAGCAGCTGGAATTTAAGAGGCTGTTTTAGAGGTGATTTGAAGGTTATTCAGCAACCCATGCCTCCTCATTCAGACCTTTTGAATAACCTTCCAAGAAACCTTTTTTTTTTTTTCTTGAGACAGGCTGTATCCAATTTCCTAACTATACTTTTCATTATAACCATTGTTCTTCACACAGATCACAGGCAGTCAGTTATTAACTGTCACACTCGCTTCTAGTATGGCCAACCAAAATCAGAAAGCCACTGTGAAACCCAGTGGCATCTGTGTGATGCTTTGAACATGGACTGTTTAATTCAAGGGCTGATGTCATATGGAGAATGTTGTTTAAAAGCTTTTCACAAGCCCACCCTGCCTTGCAGGAAGTGAAATAAAAATGGCAGAATGATCAGTTTGAAGAGACATGGAACCGCTCCTCTTTTGAGGGACACCATCTCAGGGATGTCACTGTAAAGACCAGGTCACCTGACACATGGGCAGCACCAGTTTCAGAGGACTGAGTGTCAGCATGTCTCTGGAGTTTTAAGGGAGGAATGTCTATGTTGATGGTGGAGGGAGAAGACAACATAAAAGTGAAGCTTGTGTTTTGTCACATAACAAGGCATTTTGTACCAAGGTAGCCTTGTGTGTCAGCATCAGGGAATCCTTCCCTGGGAGTAAGGAAGAGGCTCCAAACTAGAAGAAAAATGTGTTTTTCCCACATCCATCCCACTTGGGAGATAATGCTGTTAGTGAGATATGCCTCTTCTCTAAAAAACACTGAAGTGTTCTATGTACTAACAATGTAACTAAAGAAAGCAAAAGTAAATTCTACATTTTTGATAAAAGTTGATTAAAATTGGTATATCAAACCCTACATACTCAAGACATCAACAGTCATCAAAAATGCACATGTCCACCAGTATCTTCAGTTCCTTTAGATCTCTGTGACTGGTCTGTTTGGCATTGCTGTTTTCCTTTTCAATTTATTTTTATTTTATATGTGTGACTGTTTTGCCTGTGTGTATATCTGTGCACCACAAAGTGCCATGGGGATGAAGACAGTGGATCTCCCAGAACCAAATTTATAGCCCACAATGTAAGCCACCAAGTTGGTGCTGGGAATTGAACTTGGGTCCTCTGGAACAGCAACCAGAGCTCTTAACTGCTGAACCATTGCCCCAGCCCTAGCATCACTGTTTTCTACAGGGTTGGTCCCTTCCTTGACAGCATCAGTTGTACCCCTTTCCTTTTGGGTGTCTTCTCTCCCTTCTTAGCCGGTACTTTTGGGGGACCATGATTACCAGGCAACCCTGCAGATCTTATATGTAGCTTCTCCTGCACCTTGGCTTTATTTCCTTTGGCATCACCTTTAGCCTTTATTTTAGCCACATTGGTAGTATTGGGGGAGACACATAAACATAGGGTGAAAGGTTGCAGCCTCACCTGGCTTCAGCCCATCCCAGCATCATCTCTGTTTCTTTTGCACATGTGGTCTTGTTACTTGCTGCTTTATTATTTATTTTAAGAGGCTTGGGACCATTTACATAGTCCCTCTAAGTCCTGTTGTTTTCAGTGTGTGTGTGTGTGTGTGTGTGTGTGTGTGTGTGTGTGAGAGAGAGAGAGAGAGAGAGAGAGAGAGAGAGGAGAGAAGAAAAACAACTTGACGCTGGGATTGAATCAGACATGGTGGCAAATGCCTTCACTGTCTGAGCCATCTCACTGGCCCTTGAGCCCTAATTTTTGTATCAGTTTAAAGGGATTTAAGTGTTAGGGACAGAGAAGATGATTAGTAAATAGTTTCTCTAATGCTGATGAAAAGGGCAAGGAAGGCTTCTAATATTTCTCTTACATAATATTGTGATTTCTCGGCAGAAGGGATTTTTTTTTGCATGCCTACTATGAAATAATATGCAAGATGGGAATCCCAGGGAAATACAAGGTACTCAAAGGTATCTCCTATAATATTAGCTAATGAACTTATAATGTAAAATATCATGTGTGTATTTGTGTGTGTGTGAGGGGGGGCGGGCCCTGGGCCACACAACTTCAGCTTTTTGTTAAACATGTTGAAGAATGACACAAAGAAGCAGTGCCATGTACCCTAACAGTTATACAACCTTTATTTCAAGAAGCGATTCTGAATATCTACTGTCAATCAAGGATCCAGTAACAAATGGAATAGAGAACATCTCTGCTCTCATGAAACTTACATCTTAGTAGGTGCAGAGACTGAGGTTCATGATGTACAGTAAATACGTTAGTGACAAGTGATCTGAGGAAAAGTACAGAAAGAAGCTAGGGAGGGGATTTCCTTTCTGAGAATGAGAGCGGTATGAGCTAGCACTGAGTGATGGGAAGACTAACAGAGTGTGCATGGTACAAGCCCCAAGAGAAGGGTGCTGTGGGTGCAGCTTGCTGGGAGGGTGGAGCAGATAGTCCTGTAGGGCCAGTCTGAGGAAGCCAGTTGGGTTTTCCCTTAAGTTTGGTAGGAGATGCCTGGCTTTCTTAAGTAGGGGAATAACTGCTTTGCCTTGCCTTTGGAAAGTTTCCTCTCCCCCAGTTAGGGTGAGTGGGTTAGAGAAGTGGTCCAGGTGAGAGTTCACACTGCTTAGAGGAAGTGGCAGATGCAGATGGACCCAGGCTATAATCTAAAGAGAATGTGAAGGACTCGCTCATGTGTTAGAGGAGGGCACTGAGGAAACTGAGCTAAGGGAAGAATAGTTATCACCTTGTCTGATAAAAGCACTCTTGCAGAAGACAGGAAATCTAGTGTGGAGACTCACGAAAGGGAATTGGGGCATGGCTTTGTTGGTGTTAAGTGCTAGCTTTGGTAAGGGACACCATGGCAGGTTTGGGTTCCTGGGAATGGGTAGGGCTAGAGAAGTAAAGATGAAACTTCTAGCCCAGGGGGCTGAATGAGGTGACTCCAGGACAAAGGCCTGGGTCTCTGCATACGGATACACCCTACAAAGGAGCTGAGAAAGACCTGGCCAGGGCAGGAAGGAAGACCAGGCAAGTAAATTCTAAGCCAAATGAAGATGGAGAGCTCAAAGGTACAGTGCCACTGAAGTCTGATTGATGACAGTCTACACACAGCCTTCTTTCATTTGGGGGCATTTTATAGGGCAGAGTTGCGAGGGGAATTATAAAATGCAAAGAGAAAGGTGCCTCTCAGAAGAACAGTGGGCTTTATGATATCAGTGTCCTGGAGGGACATTAATTGAAGTGCTCTTATCCATAGAAGATGCCTGAGGCCTGTGCTTGCTTCCCCTTCCAAGTTACTTAGCCATTTAGCCTTCTGTGCCAGCCTTAGGTAGTGGTAGGCCTGGAATGATTTTGTAATTCATTTCTTTGCCCTTCTCTTATAATCTCCCCCATGTATAATGTCTATGAAGTTGTAAGGGGCCTTTGGAATGGACAAGAGAGCAGGCCCAACTTGGTTAAGATATGGGCAGGTGAAATAAGACAGTAATGTATGAAGTAAGAGATTGGGGGATGCTGAAACTAAGGCAGAATTGGTTTCTAAGTGTGGAGCCAATTTTCCTATTATTATTAAGGTGGAAAAAATAGCAGCCACACATTCAAGCATGGAAGCAAAGACTAAATAGTAAGTAATCACAATAAGTAATACCACAGCTGTGAAAGCCTCAGCCTCCTTTATTTCTTGCACCCTTCCTACTTCTGAAAAAGATCTGAAGTCACCTATCTGTAGACATACATCGTAGAACTCCTTATTCATCCTACCAACACATATTGATTGGCAATAATGACGCAACAGAAGAGCCTGCGCTGCCCATGACCTTCCCTCAAGGAAGACACACAGGAAAGCAGTTAGCTCTAATATAATAACAGCCCGGGAGAGGAGAATGAATTCCATCTGATTCCATTTCCTCCGCATATAGAAGGGTGAAAGTTGCTGATGAGGAAGGGAAGAGGTACTAGAGGGGAAGCAGAGGGCAGAGCAAGGACAGATGTGAGCACAGCTGTGGGCACAGCCTAGGAAGCCGGTGCTCTTGGGAGCACATGGTGGGGTGATGATGTGCTTCTAGATTAGGCTACAGAGGGAAGCAGACTGGGTAGAGTTCTATGTTGTAGGCAATAGAGAACCCTGGGCTTTAGGTGCGTACATAACTGATCTTCATTGTTGAAGGAGAAGTATAATGTTGCAGATAAGTCTGACTTTCCTACTTATTTTTTCTGCTATGTGCCCAAATGCTGAAATTCGTCACCCCTGATATGAATTGTAACCACATCAAATAAATTGCTTCTAGAACTCATGTTCTTCACTCTCCAATACTGTCTATATTTTGTTCCACCAAAGCGTGCCTGTGCGTATGTGTAGTCTCATGTGTCTCACAGTGTCTTGAGTGGGGATGGAATGATATGGAGTCACTGTATTTTTATGGCACTGTGTGAGAGCAAGTGTTCCTTGAGGGTCATTCTGTTTAATAGTGTGAGAGAATAAAATATTCTCATTAATGGGCACATGTTAGCTCAGAAATGTTGGGAGTTGCCCTTTTTCAAAGAAAAGGTGCGTCTATGTTTGTGTGAAGTTTGTGTGGAAGAAGCAAGAGACCCTGGCTTAGGAAGATCTCCTTTGTCCTGAAGGTGGCATGTGTCGCCTTTGACTGAGTGAGTGGTCACTTTTACAGTGAATCTAGTAGACCTTCCTCCCTCCCTTGGGTAGCATATGGTGCACCCTGATGAGTCATGTACAATGTGCCTTTCAAATCAGGACCTTTTAGAGGAGTCAGACTCTGGTGTGGCTGAAATGGTTTAGGACATAAACTGCTAAAAATAATTTCAGTAACTCTTAAAGAAAAGGCAACTCCCTTTGTAAGATACTCCTTATGTAACAAAGCTGTAGTGGAAAGTGTGAGTTTATTTTATTTTTTTCCTTTCTTTCTTGTTCAACACCTCATACCTCTAAGAAGTTAATGGTTTAAGGAAAACGCTCGAGCCCAGCAGATCATGTCAAATATTTGGCTTGGTAGGATTAATATTTTACTGCAGAGTGACAGTAGGAACGCTGTCCTACTTTTCGGGATGATTATGTAAACTAATGAGCCTCATCCATTACAAAAACTTAGGGAAGCAAAAAGCTATTTGTCATGTGGATTACTTTGCCTGTGCTTGGAGGACACTGGAGTCAGTGTTGAGCACTTGCAATGAGGTCACATTTAATTAAGACTTGCTCTGATGCTGAGGTTCATAATACGTGACACTGTGGAAATGTTTAATGCTGCTTTATTTTTCAAAACCCCAATGCTTTTTTTTTTCTTTGCCGTGCTCCCACTGACTTGACATTGACTTTCATCTAAGTTTACCATCCTCTGAGTTTTTTTTCCATCACTACAAATTTGAAGCAGCACAAGACTGGCAGTGATGTAATTGCATACCTCCGCCACTAGAGGGAAGTGACTCTAGTATTTATTCTGGGGAAGGACAAGATACTAAGTAGCTCTCGCCCTGTCCTTCCTCATTTAAGGGCTTGTCCTCGGCCTTAAGGTCACCTCTGTATCTCTCCTCGTGATTCGAGGAGAATCACGAGGGTGAAGGGGTGGGGTTAAAGATGTTGGTCTAGGATGTGAAATTGAAGGTCTACTCATTTTCTTCAAGAAGGCTCCTAACCCTGTCTCAACAAACCAAAAAAAAATTTAAAGGTTCCAAATAGGCCCTTCCTTCCTTCTTCCTTTCTCCCTCCCTCCCTCCCTTCCTCCCTTCCTCCCTTCCTTCCTTTCTCTTTCTTTCTTTCTCTCCTTCCTTTTGTGTTTTCTTTTTATATCCCTCTCCTTCATTCCCCCCCCCCCCGTGTGTGTGTGTGTGTGTGTGTGTGTGTGTGTGTGTGTGTGTGTGTGTGTGTGAGCTAAAACACTATGACCAAGACAACTTACAGAAGAAAGAGTTTATTGGAGATTATGCTTCTGGAGGATTAGAGTCCATGACCATCACAGTGGGGCGCGTAGTAGCAGGCAGGCAGGCATAGTGCTGGGGTAGTAGCCAAGAGCTTACAAAATTATTTGAAAATAGGAATCAAAAGCAGGAGAGGTGCCAGCTGACTGGGAATGGGGAGGGCTTTTGAACCCTCAAAGTCTGCTCCCCAGTGACACACCTCCTCCAACAAGGCCACACCTCCTAGTCCTTCCCAAACAGATCCACCATCTGTGGGCCCAGCATTCAAATATATGAGTCTATGGGAGCCATTCTCATTCAAACGACAGCAGCAACCTTTGCTGGTAAGTCTTCTGTCTGCTAGGCATGTTATGACTCCCACTTATAGAAATTAAGCACTATTCTAAATACTTAAGCTATCAACATAACCCTAGTCGCAGCCTGTGAGGTAAATATTGTTATTCCTATTTTATAGAATAGGAAAGTAGGGTACTTAACGGGTAAGCAATTTCCCCAAGGTCACTGAACTCTTGAGTTCTGCTATGGTCAGTCTGTTGTCAAGAACCAGGAAAGGGTTCCAGGGTCTGTCCTTCACTGTCACAAGATTCAACACCACCTCTCCTCATGCCAGCTCAAGCATGAAGAGACATTCACATCCACAGAAGTGTTACATTTGCAAACAGTTTTCATCTTACATCTTTGCAGGCTTCTGAGTATGTGTGAGGATCGCTGAGATTTAAAGCAAAAATATGAACTATAACATGCTTTATGGGGTTAAAAAGCTGTTTGATGTAGGATGCTGGTATACTGTGATGTGTCTGATGGGATGTCAGAGGAAGCTGCCAGAAGCTGGAATTGTCAGACCTCAGCATTTTTAAAAGGCACCATGCTATACCTTCTCTCAGAGTCTTTGGAACAGGCTGTACTGCATCTTCCTCTCCTCCCAGCTCCCTGATCCTGATTGTCCTGGTAGGAAGTCAACCCTCATCTTCAGACCTGGAGATAGTGTTGAGCTTGTTGAGCTTGCCACTGATCAGTTGGAGGACTCACTGTTTCATGGGTGTGTGTGTGACAGCCCAGACGTATGCCAGCAGTTGGGCCGCCTGTGGTATGTGGGACCAGATATATGACCTCAGCACTGGTGTCACAGCCTGTGGTATCTGAAATGGATGTATAACCTCAGTGCAGGAGTGGGGTTTGATCTTAGGTCGTCCTAAGAGCATCTTGTTTCATAGAATGAAGCACTATTTGCTTTTCTTACCAACCTTCTGAAACCAGTTTCCTTAATAAAAGAGATTCAGTTTTTGGTGAGCTTTTTCAGGAACTTCCCAAGTATACACTAAAAAGCACTAAACCAATTTTTTTTGTTTTGTTTTTATCTCAACCAAGGGGACAAACTTTTTTTTTTAACAAATAAATTGACATGGTAGTTTTATTTTAGTTAAGAGTATTTATAGGCCCTCTTAAATCTCTATTTTAAATATTTTTTCACATCTTGTTTTTGTCTATTAAAAAATCTTTGATCGGTGCCAGGATATTTGGAGACCACATACATATGAAACTAGCTAAGAAGGTTGCCTTTGTAGTTTGATTCTCGGCTACAGTCGGCCCTGTTGCAGAAACACAGAAAGTAAAATTGAGACTCAAAATTTGCTGATGTTGATAACCCTTTGGAGGATTCCAATGGCCAGGGTTAAGAATTGTTTCATAAACTGAAATTTATGGATGGTTGGTGGATTTTTATTCAAACTTTACTTATTCTCTTTGATCAAAGAAATAACATAATCAACTCTTCTAAAACAATCGTGTATGCCCTTAGAAGCTATGAAGGTTTTTTTTTTAAGTCTGTTTATTTCTGTTTATTATGTCAGTTTCATATTTAGATTTCAAGAACCATATTTCAGTTGATGGTAAATGTGACTGGCCGTACTTAGGTTATTTTTTAAATTATTTTATGTGTGTGTGTGTTTTCTCTGCCTATATTTTATGTGTACCACATGCATGCCTAAGGATGGTTGGAGCCACCATGAAGGTGCTGGAAACTGAGCCTGGATCCTCTCAAGAACAAATAAGTGCTCCTAGTGTCCTGGCTGCACTCTCTGTGAGACTTTCTCCCTAGTCACTAAGCTAGATTTGGAGACTTCCTGATGGGAATGCATTCCAGATTTTTTTTTTAATCTAATAAGTTGATTAGATGTCATTTGGGAAAGAGAATAGCATTTTATGAATTTAGTTCCACCCTGAAGTATTGATCCTTTGGATAAAAAATGAAAATAAGCAAGGTTTCAATTTGTTGCAGTCACAGCACAATGTGGCTGTAAGATGCAGGGACAGAGTTCACCTTCTTACTCAAGCAACTGTGGCTTGGTTTGTCACAGGTAACTGTGATTTGGGAGAAGGAATGTTACTAAGACCTCAGGACTAACACAGTCTTCTTGTGCATATTGTACAGTTATTAAAAATCTGTTGGGACTGTAGAAATGGTTTGGTGGTTAAGAGCCCACCCTGCTCTTGTAGGGGATCCTGGTTTGATTTCCCACATCCATCCAGACAGCTCATAACCAACTTTAACACATGCCAGGCAGCTCACAACTACTGCAGCTCCAGGGGGTGTGACACTCTTCTGGCCTTGGAGGTCATCTACACTCACTTGCACAAACCTACACATAGACTCCTGTACATGCATGACTACAATTAATTTTTCAAGGAGAAAAAGACAAAACTGGCTGTTCTTTTTTGGCTTGTGTACTCTTTTTGCTCATGTGTTTGTTCTTTGCTTCCCTTGAGTAAAAGCCATGGGTTTATGGCATAGTTTATATTTATACAATGCCACAAAAACCTGCTTTTACCCTTCTCAAAACTGTCCTCATTTGCATATTTACATATGAAGAGATGGCTGCAACCCATAGGTGACATGCGGATGGATGGGTAATTAGAGCCTTCAGAAATTCCCTTCATATCCAGGCAGTGGTGACCTTGCACACCTTTAATCCCAGCACTTGGGAGGCAGAGACAGGCGGATCACTGTGAGTTTGAGACCAGCCTGGTCTACAAGAGCTAGTTCCAGGACAGTCTCCAGAGTCACAGAGAAACCCTGCCCGAACGCCCCCCCCAAAAAAAAAGAAAAAGAAAAAAGGAAAAAACACAGAAATTCCCTTTACTTCTCTTTGAAGCACATCTGGAAGCTTAGGACTCATAGTGGTGATGCTGAGAGATGGTGGGACTCCTCAGGGTCCCCCAGAAAGGGTTAACACAGTTCTCACATTTGCACATGTGAGAATGCATTAGTATGACAAGAGCAAGCTCAGCCTGACTTTCTGTTTCATCATATAGTCTCTCTCTTGATCATACTTCTACTTTGATATCTTGAGCTATGTTATGATGTAGCAAGATTATTGATAGGTTCCCTGCTCTCTGAAAATAGGATTCTCCACCAACACAGTAAGCCAGATTAAGCAGAAGTGAAAAAGTGTAACAGGTTTATTTGAGCAAAACAACTCCTGGTCAGGTTCTCTAGTCCCAGAGATCAAGGCTGGTGAAGCTGCATGCCCAAACTAAAGCAGGAAGACTTTATAGGTTGTAGGCAAGGAGTGATGACGTGTCAGCCACAAGCTGGGTTTGTGCCCAAGTACGGTCAAAAGCTGACCACTTTAGGCAGGGACCTGGGTGGCTGGCAACTTCAAGAGAGGAAGCTGTCATAACCGCCAAAAATATAGAACTGGGCTTTTTGGTGCCTTCTCTCTGAGTGAGTGGGGTTTGGAGAGATAGGAATGGAGCTTCTCAGACTGGACAGGAGTGAGCTGGAGGTTCCAACCAAACAATTATGTCACCAGAACTGAGGAGGAGCTAATGCTATGCTCTGCAGCCTCCAGAACTATGCGCCAACCAAACACCCTTTCTTCATAAAGTGTCTGCTCTTCAGGGTTTCATTATAGTAACAGAAAATGCACCAATACAGTGCTCTGCAGAGCTCACTGAAGTAGCTCTAGGCCATTTCTGTGGCAGTAACAGGATGGATCTTTTGAAGCCAGGTGTTCTATAGCGCTGTCTTTGAAGCTGCACTGCTGGACACTTATTAGTGTAAACAAATCAAAGTACCATTTGGAAATGGACAAAAAAGACTTTGACAGTCATATCTAATACCATTCAAAATGGTAAATGATCATTATCTTTTCATTTCTGGCAAATTAAAGGTAGCTTCTGGAACAGGTGAAGATTGCCCATACTCACCTGGAGAGAGCCTAGGCCTGCGCGATTTTCTGTCAGACAGTACTATTTGAAAGTTGTTGGAGCTGCTTTCAGAAAGATAAGTTGATGTTCAGGCTGATGACAACACTTGCTATACACCAGAAAACTTTTTAAAACAGTCTATGTATCCCTGCTTGTCCCAGAACTTAACTATTTAGACCAGGCTGGCCTTGAACTCACAGAGATTCACCTGCTTCTGCCTCCGGAGCGTTGGGATTAAAGGTGTGTGCCACCACACCCAGATAGGAAACAACTTCTTAAGAATGTTTTAGATCCATGAAAACACTATCAAGAATAAAATAACTAAACTTCCCAGTTTTCTGAGACTCCCACAGTCTTTTCTTGCGTGTATATGTGTATATAGGATTATCATTGCAAGCATAGCACAGTCCTTTTCTATTGGATTTTTTGTGGAACAGATTGCCATGCTGCAGTATTCATTCACATGAGCTATTTATTTTGGTGACTGCATAGTTAGCACATAGGTCATCTACCCTTGATGACTGAGGAAAATAAAAAGGAAAGTGTCTACATCAGCAGCAAGCAACTTCTCAGTGTTCTGCATCTTCATGTTAGGCTCCAGAGAACAGGGCTGGGGAGATGGAGTAAAGGCCTGCCTACAAATACTGAAGCATTTCTCACTGAATTCAGACTTGTATTTGTATTGTTCTTGTCTCTCAAACTCCCAACTTTTAAATGTAACCCCACGGAATGGTTTACATCTTCAGCATGATCAACTGAAGTGTTACATCCTAGTTAAAGCTTTAAATAAAGATGGCTAACTTTAGAGGAAGAACAAGAAGATGTAGAAATGACCATTTTTGCTGGAGGAGGCAGTGTGACAGAAGATGCTTACCAGTGCCTGAGTGCCAGATTGCATACGGGTCAGGCAACTAGACCGATTGCTTTTGCAGCTTCTCCTAAATGGGACGGAAGAATTTATAATGGAAGATGACCTGTGTGAGCCGGAAGGCCTGGGCAGCGAGGTAGCAGCCAGCAGGTTCTGACCTGGAGCACTACTGATATACCACCTTGAATTTCCATCTCTTTTCATTTGGAGTTGTGTGTGTTGATTGTGTTCCCAGCAAGATTGAGTTTCCAACCTTGGAAAAAGGTCACCCTGCCTGAACTCCTGTTTTTAGCCATCCTTTCAGGAGACAAAATAAAATGGAATTTTTTTTAGCCTTTCTTATTGTAGAGGAGAGTTAAAAAGCTAGAAGTTTGGAGTTCATGCTTTTAATGAACCATTAATATCTACCTGTCATGGACTTAAATTTGTATTGCTATTTTTGTTACTCATTATGAAGATTGTCTACAGTGACAGTGCTTAAAAGGGAAATTATCCATGAGGACTGACTGGAGAGATGGCTTAGTGGTTAAGAGCACTTGCTGCTCTTGCAGAGGACCTGGATTTGATTCCCAGGTGTCTCAGACCATCTGTAGCTCCAGTTCCAGGGGATTCATGCCCTCTTCTGGCTTCCATAGGTACTGCATGCACATGAGATTGTGTGTGTGTGTGTGTGTGTGTGTGTGTGTTTTCACACACTCAATACACCTAAAAAATTAAAACGGGTAGAGAGATGTCTCAATGGTTAAGAGTACTGGCTACTCTTTCAGAGTACCCAGGTTCAATTCCTACCACCCATGTAGTAGCTCACAACCAGCCAGTTCTTAGGTATCAGGCACCCTCTTCTGTTAGATTTCTGCTGCAGCTATTGGTGAAGAAATACAAAACTGCGGATCCACAACCCATGTGGAGTTTTATTTATAAAAGAGGGGGATCTGGGGGTGAATTGGCAGCCAACCCAAGAAGAGAGGTGGGGGAGAAGCTGGAACTTTTAAAGGGAAGACTGTGCATGTGCACTGAGGTTCCACACATGCACAGAGTCCTCACATAGGCCATAATGTGTGACGAGTGACATAGCATGTCCCTGTGCGTGCCCCGGCCATCATCAGGGGGCAGGGGCAGCCTGGTTGTCTGTCCTAACAAGGGGTAGGGTCAGCCTGGTTGTCCGTCCCTACATTCTGGCTTCTTCAGGCACTAGGCATGCATGTGGTAAATAGACATATATACAGGCACCCATACACATAAAAGATACTCAAATTGCTATTTTAAGAAATAAAAACAAATCAAGCCAGGCATGGTGATGCATGTTTTTAATGCCAATACTCAGGAGGCAGAGGTAGGCAGATCTCTGTGAGTTCGAGGTCAGCCTGGTTTACATAGTGAGTTCCAGGACAGCCTGGGCTACACAGAGAAACCATGTTTCAAACAACCAAAATTTTTTTAATTTTTTTTTTTTTTAAGAAAGACAAACCATCTAGCCAGCTGACAAAAGGCACCATGGATTTGGAAGTGCCTCCTTATGGTTTGTTCATAGCAGTTGGAGAATTGGAAGGTTAACAGTTTGGTTCTTTTCTTTCCTAGAGCCTTAGAAAATAATATGTGTATATCCATTCATCCTGATTATCCACTTTGTACTTGAGGCAAACCCGGGCGAATAGAATCTGTCCTTGTACTTGGAGAGCTCAAAGCCTAGTGGGGAATTAGACCTGTAAACACGTCATCTTGCTGCAGAAGACTGATTGCTATACAAGAGGCATGCAATGCATAAATTCATCAGGGAGCCTGCAGGAAAACTTCTTATGTGTGCAGGAGAAAGTCAAACAAACTTTGCTGGAGGGTGACCTTCTAGCTCAAACTTGAAAGATGAACAGAAGGTTCCTAAACAGAGGAGATGGAAATTCTAGAAACAAGGAATGTACAAAATGTGTGGCAGGGTTTACGGTGTCTGGAGAGCCAAAAGTAATGTGGTATTTCGGACAATTGCATATTTTATTACTAAAGCATAAACCACAAGAAGACCCACATCCAGGAACTAGGCAGGAGACTGAGTTCATCAAGGTTGGAAATGGCAGCCATTACCAGGTTAGAGCGAAGAGGCAATGTACTGGTTTATTTGGGAGGCAGAGGCAGGCAGATCTCTGTGAGTTTGAGGCTAGCCCAGTCTACAGGGAGAAACCCTATCTCAAAGCAAACAAACAAAAAAAAGATCTTGTTTTGTTCTTTTATCATTTTATATACTATGAAAACTCCCCCCATCCCTATCATTTCCCTGTTACTATTAAGTAACATATTCTCTTCTCTTTGTCTTTCTAGTGTCTTCTGAGTACATGTCAATTGGCTTTTCTATTTTTTTCCGTGATATATTAGCATTCTTTATAGTTTGTATGTAGTTGATCTCCTAAGGGTCACTAATGGGGGTAGTCCTTTAATTTCACAGTAATTAAATATTCCTCATCCTTCATCCACTTGCTATCTTACTGGTTGCTTTTAATGACTCTTCTACAACTCTCTTACTAACTAAAATACCACTTTAAAAACAATTTTGTGGTCACCATGGTGCTTATTATGAGTGTCTTTTATAAAATCTAGGACAATGGAGCTGATAAAGGACAATGTATCTACCAAGAGAACATTTATATTCTAGGTACCAAAAAATGTGTGCTGTCTTTCATCAAGCCTAACTAATGAAAGACAGTACCGTCTGAAATTTTTAGGCCCATAGAAGGTAACAAATTTATATGTCCTGGATTATAGCCATTCGGTAATTCAATGAGGACCATAAAGTTTTGCTTATACTTTCTTGGATAATTTTCGAAGTGGCTTTCTTTCATTTATGATCAATGAAAGAACAAAGTATGTGGTGTAATATGGAGAAGTAGATTTAGAATTCAAAACAGCTTGCATAAATGCACACTCTACCAGTCTGCAAATAGCCAATGCATATATTCAATGTAAAACAAAGCATTGTGTAGATTTATAACCCGTTTGGCTTCAAAAATACCCATTTGCCCAGTTGCCACAGACAGGTAAGGATTTATGCATGGAAGACAGCGAGAGTTTTCATTTCTTGTATTATAAAATTCCTGGGAGTAGGAATGGCTTCTTTTTAGTATGTACTTTCAAGGCTCATAGAGCTTTTACATGTGCATCTTATTGCATGTGTCAAAAACATCAATCACATTTATGAAAACATCACTGAATGTGCATTCTTTCTTAATTTTGTAAATCTTTAGACTTGCCTCACATTCTGAGGAGCTTGAACCTTCACAGTCATGAGAACAAAAACTGCCCAATATGTTGGTTTTAGAAATTAAAATTTGACTTTTTTTTAATTAAAAGTTACTGTGAACTGGAGCCATTTAGTTGGTAGTGTGCATATATGTTCAGTTATCACATAGGAACTTCTGGGCTTGATCTCCCAAACCTCATTAACCAAGTGTGGTGATTCATGCCTGTAATCTCAACACTAGGGAGGTAGAGGCAGGAGGATCAGAAACTCAGGTCACCCTTGGATATATAGTCTGCATGAAACCAGATAATAAGAATGTTGATTAAAATGTAAAACATTTAAATTTAAATGAGGTGTTCACTGGAATGCTTTATTTTTATTTTTGATACAGCATTTTGAACAATCACAGAGTTACTCTTGTATTATTTCAGGAGCAATTCTCATTTTATCCATATTGTATAAAAACATGGTTTTAGCTTCCTCTGGCTACTATAACCACCTATGACAAGGTAAGTAAATGCCTGGGGCTCATACATTCACAGTTTTAGATGTCAGAAACCCAAAGTCACTTTCCCTGGACTGTGCTGAAAGAGCTAGGCTGGAATCATCCCTCCAGCCCCCAATTGCATTCTTTGCATTCCTGGCTTTTGTCCCCATCCTGTTTCTGACTGCATTAGCCTCTGACATAACCCCTCTTCCTATCTCCCTCCTCCCTTCTTTTAAAGACACTGTTGTGATTGCACCTAAGGGCCACTGGGGATAACCAGGAACCCCTTACATTATCACATCCCCAGAATGCCTCTTGCCATGCAGGTACATACTCAAAGCTTCTCTAGAGTTTAGCCTGGACACCTCTGGAATCAGTTATCCAGGCTACTGTCCTGGTCGGTTTCTTAAATTCCAGTTTTAGATGATTTTAGGACTGAAGAAGAATTGCCCTTTTTTTGAACCTTCAGATCCACCCCCACCAACACACACACACACATACCAATATTATGCAGAATAATAAGCAGTTCTGGATTGATTTCCATACCTGAAGAATCTTGTATTATGATGTAGCATTGTATAGCATTGTATATATGTGTATATCATTCACACGTGTTTATCATATGTAAATATTGTTAACTCCAAAGATATGAGGAGAAAGACCACCAACCCAAATCATCATGGCCAAATTAATTAAAGCAAGCATTTTTATTCATGTATATGTGCTGCCTCCCCCTAAGGCAGGTTCAAGAGGTCAGCATTGGACCTGGGCAAGATGAGGGTTTTTATAGCACAGGTAGGAATTTCCAAGTGGGGCATTTGGCATCAAACAGGCAAGGTTATAAAGAAACGGAACATAGCAAGCTGGTCATAACAACTTCTTGTGAAACAAAGATGCAGTTGCAAGGCGGTTGTAACAAGGCAGTCATAATAAGTTGGGCATAAGAAGGTAGTCATAACAAGCCTTTGAAACAAAGGCATAGCTGCCATTTCCGGGAACAGGCATTACAGACCCATTTATAGTTAAGTTTATAGGTGGGGCATAGCCCTATCCTTGAGAAACAGAAGTTTAATCATAAACAGGAGTGAACCTAGTTTGTCTTTACTATAAGACAGCTGTCAAGCCTAAGATGAAGGTAGGCTTTTTTATCAGTATGTGCTTGTGTATATGTATGCATATGTGTGTTTTTATTCCCCAACTTGTTTATAGAACACTGGTACAGTACTTATCTACATATGCCTTCGCTGACATTGCGCACTGTCATTTTTTAATCTTTGCCAGTTAGGTAAAAATGATATCACTATATTTAGTCACAGTTCTCTGATAGCTATTCATGGCTGGCATTCTGTTTATCCCCCTATGAGTTAATATTTCTTCAGAAACTTCTATTAGTTTTAAAATGATGTGACTTGATAGAAACTCAGCTGAACCTTGCTTGAGAACTGCTTTGGCTAACATCCATGTCCTCACTGACATGTTATCCTGCTTTGTGACAATTTGAATCAGTTTTAACAATGGAGAACATTCTTCTCATTGCAGAAACACTGTCTATACCTCTGTCTGCATGCTTTTTTGTGGTACTTTCATCACAACTCCTTCCTCTCATTTTAATTGGGTAATTCTCTATAACCCTGGTTACCTGACCTGGAAAAATACTCAAGAAAAGATGAACTGATAAATTAACCATAATCTTATATTACAGAAAGGTCTTGGTGTCAGTTCTAAAGGGCTAAATATAACCACACTGACCCACTTCAACCAAATTGTCACTTCTTATAATTGCACTGTAATTCGTGCTCGGGAGCTGAATGAGAAATGATGTACCCTGGACCCAGGCTTCTGGATCAAGTAGCACCATGTCCTTGAAGTTAACTCTATACTGAGATGCACTCCTTACTGACTGGGGCTCACTGCGACCACCATAAAGGCACTTAGCATTTCATCTGTAACCAATAATATACCTACACCTTCTCATAATGAAGTGCATGTGCATAGGTCCCTATTTTGTGGCATTTTAGAATCTTGAGATAATAGATGTTCTAAGTGGATACAGTACACATAAATAATGGGATGGACTTACGGATCTGTGACACTCAAATAGGAATAGGCAGGAAAAGCTTTTAAAAACATGAACAGGGTCAGTCTTCAGAGTATCAGGCTTCTGGCAGTAACTGTGCTGTTACTGCATATTTTCTTTCAACCTGTGAACAAGTTCACCCTCAACTCTCTTCTTACACTGTCTGACCCCTACACCCTTCATTGTTCAACCCTCTGTCATTTCTGTGTCCTTTGCTTCTCCTTCTCCTTTGTTTTAGCATTCAGCTCACTGGTGGTATTAAAGATTTAAAGATGAAGGAAAGACAGCCCCAGCAGGCAAGGAGATCTTCTCTAAGGAGAACTGATCTGGATATTGATAGTGACTGAACTCTTTATGCAGGGGCTTGCTTGCTGTCTGGGATAGAGCCCAGGAGAGAGATGTACCTCACCCACTGGGGATGTCAGGCTTACACAAAGACTACCTAGAACAAATGGTTGCAGAGTTCAGGCTCAAGGCAAGGAAGATCAAGTCTTGCTCTGTATGTAAGGCCTTCCTGTAGGTGAGAAGAGGGTATTGACCTCTAAGAGTTGTCCTCCCTCTGTTCCATGATTACTTTGATATCCTGTTAGAGGCCCATTGTGACTAATTGATGCATAGTGCTTATCCAATTATTATTTATCAATAAAAAAATCATGAGTCAGATTATCGAGTTAAGAACCTGAATTATCAGAGAAGTGACCAATAACCTCCTATCTCATCTATTCCTCCACCCAAAAGGACTGAGATATCCTCTCTAAGCTTGCCTTACTATTTCCTGTCTTATCTGTCCTCAGTCCTCCAAAACCTCTATGGTTAATTTTGGTCAGGTAATGGCTAGCTTTGCCCTCTGACTCAAAGCAAACTTTGTTGTCAGAATGTGATCAAAATATCACACAATATTGATTATATTCCAGACAGCTGTTTTAAAGCTAAGAAACACACTTGTCTTACTGTTCTATTGCTGTGAAGAGATATCATGATCAAGGCAACTTATTAATGGACACATTTAATGTGGGAGCCCACAGTTCTACATAGTTAGAGTCCACGGCCATCATGGCAGGGAGCATAGCAGCAGGCAGGCAGGCAAATTGTATTGGAGCACTAGAGAGAACTTACATCTGATCCACAAGCAAGAGACAGGGAGAAGAGGGCTAAATGAGAATGGGTGGGCTCTTGAGGCCTCAAAGCCTGCTCCAACAAGGCCACACCTCCTAATCCTTCCCAAACAGTTTTACCAGGTAGGTACCAAGCATTCAAATACAGTGAGCCTATAGAGGCCATTCTCATTCAAATCATATTATTTAGCTATGAATCTCCCAGTAACCTCCCTCCTATGGCCTTTTCTTGTAGCATGCAGTGTCCTCCTCTCTGGGGGCACTTTGTCCAATTCAGTTGTGGCCTTCTCATAGGGCCTTCCCATGCTTGACAGAGCACAGAATTGCAAGGGTGTCCTTCCTAGAAGTGCTTCCCTGCCTGCTCCCTGGCCTATCCCACCATGCTGATTTGTCATACATGGCAAAGAGCTACTTTGGGTAGAAAAGTCCTTATTTCCCGTATCTGTCTTCTTCTCTTCTTGAAGTTTCTGGCTTTCTGTTACCTTTGTGAACGTCTGCTCCTCTTGAGATGAGAATGCCCAAGGAAGACATCACACTCTCTTCCCATTTTGTCCCACTTTCATCCTGTCCTGTCACCATTTATAACATATCCTTCATGAGAAAAATGAGTATTATGTAGTTCTCTGATAGATGATTAGGAAAGAGAAATCAACTGTTTTTATTAATTGTTTTACTCAACTTTAAGTTTGCATCTTACCTTACGATACTACTTAAAAAAAAAAAAAAAAAGAAAGAACTGTGTCCAGGATGAGACAACATGATTATTGTCTGCCATGGTTTTAGCATTCAGATGTATCCCCATAATTCATTATCATGTATCTTTTTTTCATATTTGAATACTGTAGGTACCTATATGTTTAATAACACTAAGAGAGTCCTCCTTTACCTGAAGTTCTTCATTGTGTTCTATGTTCTTTTTCCTGAGTACAGTATCCTTTCTTCATACCATCTTTTATATACTTACTTTAGTTCTATTTCTTGTCAGTTTCCTCATTCAGAAAAGTTAGTATGCTCATCAGACTTCCACTGTCTAGTTCAGGAGAGCATTTAGAAGATGATCTAATGGACTTGTAAATGTGGACAGTAGTGGCTGATAGTGCCATTCTGATAAATGAATGAACAATCTAGATCCTGAATGCTATCCATTGCTGTATTGGCTTAGTGGTTGTCCAATGAATAGAAAGTCTTGCTGTGAGTGTCTGTGTGTTGGCCAAGACCAAGCTCTGTGCTTAAGAACTTCCTTCTTGGTTCTGCAGTCACAGCCTTAGTGCAATTGCAACTCAACTGTGCTTCGCTTTCTGTCTATATAATTATTTTGTCTGTAAGAGAATGTCAGTAGTTCTGACAAATTTAATCCTGTGTTTACTGACTGCCTTGTCTTCTGAATCATAGGTTCCTAAGTCAAGTCAAACAGGTTAGGAGACAGGTTACACTTGAGTGTCACACCTACTCTTATCATCCCGAGTGTGGGAATCTATCAAGTACTTGCTCTGTATTAGGTAATTAATCACTAGCTGAGTGTGTACTTTTCCTAGTTTAAGGTTTTCAGTGAGGATAAACCCACATCTTCCCAGACATTTTCAACAAAAATATTACAGTGTATTTCATTAAAATGACTAGCGATGGGCGGTGGTGGCAGACGCTTTTAATCCCAGCTCTCTGGAGGCAGAGACAGGTGGATTTCTGTGAGTTTGAGGCCAGTCTGGTTTACAAAGTGAGTTCCAGGACAGGCTCCAAAACTATAGAGAAATCCTGTCTCAGAAAACCAAAACAACAACAACAACAACACAATTAGTGCTGGGGTTGGAGAGATGGCCTGCCACTTAAGAGCATGGGCAACTGTTACAGACGACCAGAATTTAGTTCCCAGCACCCATGTTGTATTGCTCACAACCACCTATGACTTCAGATCAGAAGGATCCAGAGTCCTCTTCTGGACTCTTTGGGTACCTGTGCATATATATGTACATCCCACACATGCATAATAAGAAAAAATAATCTTAAGAGTAGCTACTAGTATGTGAGAGTTTTAGCTGTTCCTCAAAATGGAGAGCAGAGGCAACAAAGAGGAAAAATAAAGGCCTGATTTTTATCAATGTACTCATTTTAGTTTCTGCCCTCTTCATAGGCAATGCCAAATACATGAACTTTTCTAGAATGACCATGGAGTAAATAAGAGTTGGGAAGTACAGATGTCAGGTCTTAAATCCTTCCAGAGCTGAATGCTCACTCTATGTATATACTCCAGCTTGTGACTAAACACTGTTCTCGGTAACTTGACTCTCTGCTCCCCTCCCGTTTTCTCCTGTGCATGCAAACCTAGCTCCACATAGTCTTTTTTATTCATGGTCATCTGGTCTAATATTTCTTAGTCTAATATTTCTTAAATGTTGCCTAGTATCAGCAGAGAGATACCTAGATTCACAATTTTTGTAGCACAGTCTCAAATCTCCTCTCACCATCTTGATTGCTCTTCTATGACAGCCTGTGATGTGTAATTCCCCCTCTTCATCAAAAGGCTCAGTGAGTCTTTGGTTGTCCTGTAGAATGTAGAGATGGTACTCAAAGGGGAGTCTTCCATGTGTTTCGCTGTGGTATTTCCTAATGCCATGCTAGGAGCTGAGGAATGTGAGCACTACTATCTTTCTATCTTCTGGAAACAATGAGTCAATAAGAGAAAGTTTTAAGAATGTAACGACATTTTTGTAGGATCATTGAGAATTCAGGGTTCTGTGAGAACATCAATGAATCTATTCACACTGGTCATTTTTTGAGTATCATAGGAGATAGAGTAGACACTTGGATATTGGAACTATTATTCAAAAAACACCTTTATACATGTCTGTGTAAGTTAGGGGTTGTCCAGTTTCTGGATATACAGAGATTGATAAAACATGGCTTTAGCCTTGAAAAACTCACATGCTATAGGGAAGGCAGCAGCAAGTAGTCAAAGTACTGTGCGACTGCTCTTTGGGTAGACCCACTTTCAGTGCACTGAGGAGTACAGAGCATGCCATAGGGACCTTAGCTCCAGGTTACAACAAGGAGGGAAGCATTGTTTTAGATTCTTTATACTGTCAGCATTGACTCATGTTTGCCATACATTACATGGAGGGGTTTTATATGTGTCATCTCCTTCATTTATGTATACCAACTCCCAGAGGTTAGTCCTGTTAGGGACCTATATTATAATGAGGATAAACAGGCAGAGATTGAGTAATTTGCTTAAGGTTACATTAAGTGTTGAGTCTAGAATCAAAGACAGCATGACTCCTTTCTCAGAGTGTGACATTAACTAGAACAGTGGCTCCCAACAAAATGGCATTGGCAGTATCTCCAAACACTTTTGATGGGCATTTCTGCTGTCTAGTAGGAAGAGTCCAGGATGCTGTCCAACATTTTCCAAAGTACAAGAAAGCCACCAAAGTAAAGACTGGCCCAGGCTACAGTGTCACTGGTGAGAGATCTTGCTGTAGCTTAGGAACTACTTTAAATCTGGATCTGAACAATCATTTAGAGTGGTCAGTCACCTCAAGGTATCCATGGGGTCCAAGTTCTAGAGGTCTCGAAGGATACCAGAGATCAGTGATGCCCAAACCTCCTATAAGTGGGGCCAGAGAGACGGCTCAGCAGTCTATCACACTTCCTGCCCTTGCAGGGTGAGTTTCCACCACCCACATTTAGTGACTCACAACTGTCTGTAATCCTAGTTCCAGGGGATGTGATGCCCTCCTTTGGCCATTGTGGGGTACCTGTATACACACTGAGCACATATAGACAAACAGGCACACACATACAAACAAATAAAATACACAATATTTTTAAATGTTAACAAAATTTTCATAAGACAGAATATTCTCATATGAACATCACATCCTCCCACATATGGTAAATCACCTCTAGATAATGCTCAATATAAAATAAATAGATGCTGTAACATATTGTTTCGGGAATGAGCCCACACATGTTCACTAGCCACACTTTTATTTGTAAGGTTTGTTGTTGTTTCTTTGGTTTTGAATTCTTGAGACAGGGTCTTGCTATATAGAGCAAACTGTCTTGGAACCCAGACAGTGGTTTGTCCCAGCTTCCCTTGAGTGCTGGGGTTCCACGTATGCACCATCCCACCTGGTGATCACACCTGGCTATCTCTGATGTATTTTTAGTGTGACTATGCTTGAACCTGTCAGTGTAGAAGGCAGCTTTCTTTCTGTACTTCAAAACCTTAAGAAAACCTACTAGGGATGACCTTAGAGAGGGCAAAGGCACTGAACCAAAGCTCCTAGGAATTTGGGAAATAGGTCCTTTGTCACTTACTGCTCCAAGTCTTCTTCTCCTGTATAAAATCGAGTGGATTTTGTGATTTTCTTTCATTTGTAGGAGTCTCAAAAATCTGTGGAGACTCTAGAAGAAAGTGATACTGTGAGAGTGAATGTCCTGTATAAGGATTATTATCAGCTGGGCAGTGGTGGCGCATATCTTTAATCTCAGCAGAGGTAGGTGGATCTCTGAGTTCAAGGCCAGCCTAGTCTACAGAGTAAGTTCCAGGATAGCCAGGGCTACACAGAGAAACCCTGTCTTGAAAATACAAAGAAAAACAAACGAAACAAAATTATCATCAAACCATTTTGGAGTCTTTGGGTGAGAAAATATTTCTGTGGACCGCAAGACATAATAATATATAATACTAGGTTAAATAATATATAAATACTAAGTTAAAAGTAAATAAATTGTGATTTTTTTCTTACTATATGTTTGAACATATGTGGTTTGGGGAGTTATTTAAGTACTATGCTTTTCTTTAAAATGAATGACAATCAGATTCATCCCTTAACTGTGTTCATCCCTTAACTCTAACTTACTGGGAGAGAAAAGAATTCAGGTTGTTAGATCAGTTCCAGGTAGTATATTTGCATGTGATAAGTGACCATGAACTAGATCCATGAGTCGAAACAGTTGTGCACTGTAGTCATCCATCAAATGGATGTAAACTCACGAATTTTGTGGCACTGAGGTTTTTGGTGAGTGAGGCAGCTTGGTTGTATGCGTGCTTCTCCCAGACAACAGGTAGCGTCACCTCTGGAGTCATCACGAACTTCTCCCCGAGTGTCACAATTGTGCCGGGTCCTGTGGTGAATCACCCAAGCCTTCAGGTGTGCATAGCACACACTCGTGTCCCGGCAGCAGCTGGAGTTATTTATTTATTTTGAGGGACCAAACCATTTCAGACCCGGGGATAGGGGAGCTGCGAGGATGCTCCCTGCGCCTGCTCCTGGGCAGAGTATACCAGGGGGCCGCTCTCTTTCCCCGGAGGCCCAGCTGGGGACTGAGCCAGGGCCGGGCCACCCTCCTTCAAGCTGGACCCTACATAAAGGTGTCAGATTCAAGTCCTCCCATAGGTCAATTTTCTAAAAGTGCTTTCAAGTTTCCATGGTGTTTTTTTTTTTTTTTTTTTTCTCCCCAGAAGGGGAGGGCCAGAGAAGCTTTTGCTGTTCAAATTCTTTTCCTTGTATGTAGACGCTAAAAGGAAGCTTTGCACTGGGCATGTTCGGATGTGAATGGGTTTGCTGATAAGCAACAGCCTCCCGGAACCATAGACTTAAAATAGTCCTCCTCCCACCACCACCTCCCCCCCAGGAGCTGCAAATGGTATCTGCCAAACAGATGACAAAGTACCTTGGACTGAATCACACCGAGACAGCATTTTGAGCAGAACGCAGGCTAAACTCTTGTAATTACTGTTTATAGCTGGCCGAGGCTTCCTAGGAGAGGGCAAACACAAGAGGAAATAAGTTTCCTGAACCTTTCAGATGGCAGTGCATTAATTAAAGGCCAGCACGGGACGAGTAATTCTCAGACAGGCTCCGAGTTGTTCCTGAGACCACAGTTCACCGCACGTTTTCTCTGGAGGGAGTGAGTAGATAATTGGGATTATTTTTCCCCCTTTTATTCCCCATCCCCACCTCCGTTTTGAACCCATGGACTTGAACTCACAGTGAATTGAAGAAAGAAAGAAATGGATATGTCTGACCCCAATTTCTGGACTGTGCTCTCAAACTTTACTTTACCTCATTTGAGGAGTGGGAACAGGCTTCGGCGCACACAAAGGTAAAAAACGCGGGATCTTCCCCTGGAGTAGGGAATGCTTTCTCGACCAGAGGCTGGGGGCTGCCGGATCCCCATTGCAGCTGGCATTTTGTTTGTTGGTGACAGTTTGAAAAGTTTGTGCCTTGCTAAGGGGGGAGGGGGGTCTCTGTTTCAAGGGCTCCCTCCTCCGTGGGGCTTCCTGGGGGTCCTGTGATTGCACTGCTCAGAATTCTTTTGCAGTGTGGATAATCAGACATTGCCTTGCCATGGGGCGCTTTGTCTCTGTCCATTTATCTACTTGTATTTTAATCAGTCATTCGCCCATACCTGGGCCTACTGGCATTCCTTACAGAGCCTTCCAGAGGCTCCCCTATGTTAGATATTCCATCTATCACTTATAAGATGGGCATCTGTGTTGCAAAGAATAACCTAGTGAGCCTGTTTCACACTGACTAATTTTAAAGAAGATCTGTACAACTTTAGCATTTTGACTTTTTATTGTTTTGATGACATTTATTACTAATATAGGACTGGCCTTTCATTTGTAGTATATATTTAACAGAATGGCTCTGGGTGGGGTAGAGTTTGTGGAGAGTGGAGATGGGACTCACGGCAGCAAGTGAAAGGGAGGTCAGAGTGTGTTTGAAGACAGCTGGAGTGAGATTATGATTTAAAGGAGGCATGTCTCATCCACATTTCTGTCCAGGACAAAAAGTAGTGTGGGTGTTGTTTTAGAGGGCTACACCCCCTGCATTTTATAAATGCAGATTCTTTTTTAAAGTCAAATTTGGCTTGGCATGTACAAGTGAACATGCTTGAAACAGTGTGGTCAAATAAACAGGATGCCGACTATCAGATTTGGAATTTGGCAATCTCTGTGCTTGCTGTTTAGAGAATACAAGAAAATGGTTCTTTTGGAGGAGTAATACCTGTAGCTATAGATCGTTTAAACGCATATGTCAAGTGCTTTAAAAAAGTTAGTCATTTTTTAAATTGTCTATGGTATTTGTTGCAGCTTAGAGTTCTCCTACATATACACACATCCACAAATCACATGGCAATCTCTCTCTCTCTCTCTCTCTCTCTCTCTCTCTCTCTCTCTCTGTGTGTGTGTGTGTGTGTGCATGCGTGTGTGTATGTGATATATGGAAGGCTTTAAAATCATATTAATGCAACTTGAACAATGCTGATGCTCCTAAATCACAGAGGATTTCTTGGCTGTTTTTCCTGTTTTGTGATACACCTGTGTTCAGATAATTTTTTAGTTTGGTTTGGAAATCTCCCCCCCCCCTTACACTGTGTCCTCTCTTCTCCCAAGTTTTCAACATAACAAGTAAAGTTGAGGAAGAATACAGGGTCTCCATAAAAGGGCCATTGTGTCTTGCCATGCTAAATGCCAAGGTTCTCACCTGTTCAGTGTGGTTAGAGCATTTTGTTTCCCAGCGGGGCAGTCTTGACTCTGGCACAACTCTGTTCTTACATGGAACCAGTTCTTGGAGAGATAAGGAGGCCCAGCCATCATATCTGTGTGTCTGGCCCTGAAGAGTAGGTGGAACCTTTCTTCTTTGTTCCCACCCACCTGTTGACAGTCCTATTGAGGGAGTCTGCTGCAAGAGGAATTCTCAGGCTGGACAGACCTGAGTCTTAGGATAGTATCTGGTCCAGCCTGCTCACTCCAATTAAGTCTGATGTAACCTGGGTCAGGAGAGTTGGGGAGAGCTCTTTCCACTCTCCAAGTCATGGACATATGTCTTCAGTTCAAGAAAATAGAAAGATGGATTTTCTTCTTCCTTTCTAGGAGTATGGAGTTTGAAAATGTGCCCCACACACCATCTCGGCAGCCATCCATCTACTTATTGTCTAACTAACAGGCTAGCCTTGCTTTGTACTTACTGATCTGGTATCCCTGACCCAGAATGCTTGGAAGCAATGTATTTTTGATTTTAGTTATTTTTGGAGTTTGGAATATGTACATAGTTGTCACATCCATAAATTAGAAACTATTCTAAGACACCAAACTTATGAACATACTCAGTTTATAATTGTCGGGAAGTTTGGGTTTTGAGATTTTAGATGAGGGATCTCAACTTGTATGTAGATTCACAAGGTTGAAGAGCAGAGACCCTCCTCTGGTGTGTGTGGCTCTGCATTTCAGCTGTGTCTTTCCCCAAGGCTGTGGGAAGTACGTGTTTACACCATGCTCTTCCATTTCTGGGATGTCTCAATTGACCTAAATCCTGATGTTTCCTAGCCTGTCTTTACCTGGAAAGTCTGTCCTTTCCAAAGGATCTCTTTATTCTTCATATGTGCTGTCCTTTCTGCCAGGCTAATGTCTTGACCGCATACTTGTCAACCTGTATGGTAGATTGCATGCTGTGACTGTTGTACACCAGCTACTTTTTCTGGTTCATATTGTACCTTATTGTAACCTGTTAGTAAATATCAACTTCTAGGAGTAAAATTTAGCTCTGAGCCCATGAATGAGCATCATAGAGCTCATTGGGATAGGAAGGATGTACCAATTAAACAAAGGAATCAGATGCTTCATTCTCACCTTAAAAACCTGAGCTATGGCAAATGCTGTCACCATGTAAGCCCTTGGTTCACTTCATCACAGTTTCCCTGCTGGTCCAGCATGGCACTGCCTTATTAGTTTCTCCTCTCACACTAACTTGGTGTCCTGGCTGGCCTGTAACTCCTGGGGAAAGGAACTCACAGAGTTACTTTCGCACACAAGGATTGTATCGTAATCCTTGGATACCAAACATGGTAAGGCCATGAGAGGCATGGTTGTCTGGATATATGCTGACTAGTTACTGCTTTGCCTTAAAGACTAGAGAGTCCCCTGGAAGTGATCCCTTGTGTAGCTGTCTGTCTATACCCCTTTCTTTCTGCCTCTACTTCCCAGCCATTTCAGTGTCACTGTCCTGCTGCACTGAGGGTCACAGATCTGAACTTCATAGCCAGACTCTTCCCAGCTGCTCAGGTTAGAATGGAGTAAGCTCTGCATGCAACGTTAACTTCACAGATGTGTAGATATTTCATCCATTGAGAATCTCTTACAATGGAAAGGAGCTGCCTGCATCCCTGTCAGCACCTGTTCTAGTGCATTTTCTTTTTCCAGTGGATTAAGATCTTAGGGAAGGGCAGGAGTCAGACATCCTGTAGTCCTGTCTAGTTTAGGTCACATGCTGCTGTTTCCGGGTTGGCGTTTGTTTGTCCTGAAATGCTCTAGAAGCTCTGGAACTGCTTGATTTTTAACTTTCTTTTTGGTTTTGTTTTGTTTTGTTTTTGTTTTTTTAAGACAGGGTTTCTCTCTGTAACAGCCCTGGCTATCCTGAAACTCATTTTGTAGACCAAGTTGGCCTCAAACTCACAGAGATTCGCCTGCTTCTGCCTCCCAAATGCTGGGATTAAAGGCAAGCAGCATCACCCCCTGGCAATTTTTAACTTTCATATTCCAAAATCTGGCATGTTGTCATTGGCTTAGGTGTTAATCTCCAAACGCTAATGATAGACCCTCCCTGGCCAAATCAAAAAAACCTCTATCTATGCCAATAGAGCAGTCTAGTTCACTTGATCACTTCAAGCAAATTTTCTGAATATATTTTCTGAGGACTCCAACTTATCAGAACCAAGGAATAAAAGAAGTTTTCTTGCTATTGTTTTGTTATGTTTTGTCCCTAATTTGTTTTATGAGTTTGCATTACTTAGGGTTGTTCTGAGCAGCAGGTATGTGCAAGGAGTTTTAGCTGTCATAATTGTCAAAATATATTGAATCTTTCTGAACACTGCACCTTCCCTTCAGAACATCTGCAGGATTTGTTGAGTTGTTCTGTTCGTTTTTGTCATGCACATAAGAGAAGGATGGAAAATGGACTTTTGTTCTGCCCTGACATCCAGGGTATCAGTAAATTTGCACTCTCCTCCTTTATTGAAAGTCCAGTTGAGTCAACATCTATTGAGCACCTATTATGTATCTGAGTATGTGACTCAAAGCTGAAAGCCCAATGCATGCCTTCTGGGAAACATGCTAGGGAATCCTTATAGACTAGAGGTGTGTATTCCTGAGGGACAATAAGCCACAAACACACTCAATACAAATGAGAAACTTAGATCCAGGGAGCTAGGAGAGGAGGTTCTGAAGATAAGTTGTTATTTTGCCGACGGGATAGTGCCTTCTTGATGTGGGTAGAAATGGTGTGACAAAGTCTTGGTGACTGTGACAGCACAAAGATCAAAGAAGACTACATAGCTGAGTATTGTTGGAGCAGAAAGAGCCAGAGCACAGGCGGACGTTGCTGGAACTAAAATGTGAAAAGGCAATGCTGAGGAGGGTGCAACAGAACTTTGTACACTTGAGTTTAACTCTGGACCACGTGATGATGTTGGGCAAGTTCACTTTCTTGAACTTCAGTCACTCCATCTTTGAAATAGGGCTAAGTAACTTGCTTATTGAGTTATTATATGTCTAAGCTTCATTACTGTTTCCTTTCATCCTTAACAGGGCTTGCCCTGCTGCTCTCTCATCTCTCATCAGCTTCAGCTTGGCTAATGTGCCTTTTATTTTCCTAATGCAATTACTGGTGAATAAAAACTCTGAATAAATCTTAGCTGTTGACATCACCACTGTCATTACAGCATGGGGATGAGTAGTCAGTAATGTGGCTGAGGAGAGCTGAGGGAGTGTATCCTTAATCCAGTGCAGGAAAGGGGGTGTCCTGTGGGTCTGAGGAGCTCTGGTCTGGAAGTAGGGTAAGATCTACCCACCAGTCAGTCAGTAAGCCATTGCATTAGCCTCGCCCTAATGTTTTGTCTAAGTTTAAAAGAAAGGATCTTCTGCCTTTAAGAGAAGTTAAGGATGTGAAGTTGATGGGAGTCAGTGAGCCACTGGCTCTGAGGGACAAACAAGGAGTCCATGCTGACTCTGGAAAGTGTGTTTTTGTTTGAGGGCCATCTGGGTGGTAGTCTGGAACCACGAAACCCGTGACAGTGGGGAACGGGAGAAGAGAGGGGAACCTATATTTGGAGTTGCTCCTTCTATCCCCCAGACAGTGAAAGCACATCTGTGCCTTTTGAATTATGTTCTAAGGTCCATAGAGAATGAGTTCCTCAATTCAGTTCATGCTGAGGCAAGGGATGCAGTACTGGAAAAGACAGTGGGTCAGCCTCAGCGGTCAACAGATAGCTAAACAATCCCATTGCCAAATTGAGGTCAGTGTTCGACAGCTGTAAGCAAAAACTTAGAAGAGGAGGAACCTTGTGGGCATCAAGTGGGGGGGGGCTGCTTTAAATACTGAGGCCAGGGAAAGTCTTTTGTAAATGTAATGTTTAAAGGGAGACTGAAGGCTGTGGGAAACATCTGGGGGCAACTGTCTGGGAACATCAAAGGCTCTGAGGCAGGACAAAAAGAAAGTCCCCAGACAGGAAGTTGAAATTTAGGTATAGGGCATTGACCTGGAAGTCATCATTTACACCTTGGGAGGTATAAATTAACTTAATCTGAGAGAGGAACAGAGCCTCATTGCAGGAATGGGCATAGGTGAGTCTGGGGACAGAAAAGAAGACTTTCAAGGGGAAAGTCCCCTAAGGATGAAGGGTGCCTGTATGTGAGTGTGTTGACCCTGGCACATGGGAGGTCATCTGTGTCCCCAGAATCAACAGTTGTCCAGTGATGCTCTGAGACATTTGACAAGCAGGGATGGAGTGAAGTAAGGAAATGCAGACTGGGTGGTGACCACTTTCTGTGGGTAGCTAAATTCAGCAGTCATACACCATGATACCAAGCCTTATACGTCCAGGCAGCCCAGCAGCCTTCTTGAATCACATCCCTTACTCACTGTTGCTCACTCCATGGCTGCTTCATCACCAGGACAGGCAATGACAGAAGTTTCCTTTTTACCTCGTTCCTGGGAGCTCAAGTTCCCTCACACAGCCTGTGAGTCTTTCCTTCCCTCCCTGCTCGAAGTTGGGGTTTCTCTTTAAAGCCTTGACTCAGCTGGGTGTGGTGGCCTACTCAGGAGGAAGAGGCAGGAGGATTGCTGGAAGTTCGAGGCTAGCTTGGTCTACATGGTGAGTTTCAGGCTAGCCAGGGCTAACTAGTGAGACACTGCCCCTAAGCATACATACATACCCACATAAAGTGTCCAAATTTTAGTGTCCCTAATTCCCCTCACTGTCTGTTAGCTTCCTCCTGAGCCTTGGCACCAGGCCTTTCCCCTGCAGCAGGTTCCACAGGTGGCTGAAACCGGGCCCCACATGTAGCTCCTCCTTGCCTCTCCACGCCTGACCTGCAGGCTAGGCCCCTCCCTGAGTCCCTGTGCCCATTTCCTCCCACTCCTTGCCTTGCCCAGGCCTGTTTCATAACTGCTTCCTTTCATCCCTGTCTTCATGTTCTCCACTCTACCTTGCCTATGGCTGCGGGACTCGCCCTGCCATTCCCTCATCCACTGTCAGCTCCAACTTGGCTAATGTGCCCTGAAGCTTTCTTGTAGTCCCTCCCCAACCCCCTGCCACACCCTGCCCAACCTTTTCATGAACACTCCATCCAGGAAAGAGAGGACTCCACTCTAAGACCTTGGCATTGATAGGTCTTAATGCTATTTGCTGAGGAGGGCCTGGACTTCCTCACAGGACAGGGAATTTTTACTGACTCTGCAGTTCCCCATACAGTTGACCAGATCCCAGCAACCAGGAGACAGAGGCAGGTGGATTTCTATGAGTTCAAGGCCAACCTGACTTAGAATAGGAGCTCCCAGATTGTCTGTGGTGCCCTGGAATGTTCAGGTGTACTGTGATGAAAGGAGGAGAACAGGAATGGGAGAAGAGCAACAGTGGAGAGGGATGTGGAAAAGTGGAAAAAGACTTTTCAAAAGACACTTCTTGAAAATAAACCAGGAGAATGTGAAGGTGCACTTCGACGGGGAGGTGTGGAGTTTTCATCCTGTAATTGAGTGGTGCTAGGTACCATCTTGGTGCATCTCTGCTAACTTTTTTAACTCTCAGGATCCTGGGATTCGGAGGTAGTGTAGTAGACGGTCAAAGGTGGGGGTACAATATGTTCATCTTTTATGGATTTGCTTCGTTTTCTTTACAAATACATCTTGGCATCAGGAGTTTAAATAGTATCTTCAAAGCAGGGGAGTCATAAGCTTTGAGATAGAGACTGATAGATACTGGTATCAGGAAATCGTGAGTCCCTGTGTGGAGGTACCCATAGACAAAAAGTCCTGCAATTGTGCTCGTGCCACATAACTCCGTGGATAATCTTCTTTGTATTGATTAGAATAGAAGCGGCTCATCTCTTAGAAGATTTAGGTTGGAGGCCCAGAACCCCCCTCAGCATGGTCCTGTGCACACCCATTGCTAGTGTGAGCATGTACAAAGCTATTCTAACCTGACCTAGCTTCACTAGATGTCATCTAGTCATTTGGATATGACATCATGGTAACTGAATAATCTCTTTAAAAGTTAAGTAGGAGAGCCAAGACATTTAAAAAAGGGCCCGGGGCTACCAGGATGTAAGTAGATGAATGGTGTGCACGACTCCATCTATTAAAACCCATCACCGTTTGTCAGTAGAGACTGGCTGTATACTAATAGTCACAAATGTGTTTTTCATGACACATGGATACATTTTGTAACTAGAGAAATCTCTAAATAAAAGCTCACACGGACTGTTCATATTTGTAGTTCAGATACTTTCTGTTTTCTTTCTCCTCTATCTGCCTGGAGAGTAGGGACATTCCATCAAGAACATGGCTTTAAATTCTAAAAATGTTGACCTTAATCCTTGTTATAGAACAGGAGGACTTGGGGAGTTTTAGCTGGACTTAATGGCTATTGGGCATACTTTTTTAGAGAAGGTAATTACACTGATATCAAACTGAATAGTCATATTGTTTTGCCTTGAAGAAAAAAAGAACTTAGGACAGACATTAGGCTTTGATCAGCCCCTGTAGGTAAAATGGATTGCTAGAAATAGGCAGCATTAATGTTTATCTCCTTCCTTAAGCACCCCATTGTTTGCTTTGTTATAAAACGGGGGGGGGGTGTGTTTCTCCATTGGGTTCCTCTTTTGGTCTTCAATTTATCAGTGACTTTGGTCTTGTTAGTATGGTATCTTTTATACACTGTAATTGCAGGTAAAATGTACGTCTCAACATAACATCTCAACCCCCTCAGAGCTGAGAACCAGCTCCCCACAACTCTGGAAATGTTCTAACCCGACATCGAAGTTCACATTGCAAGTGTCTTTTAGAGTAATGAATTAAATTCCAGGCAGATCACCAGGGTGGGAAAAGCCACTTGATGGATCACATTGCTGGAGCCTCCTATGGTCATGAGACTTGAGGGAAGAAAACTGGACTCAGCAGGCCCATTTTTTCACTGTGAATATTGTAGAAGCTTGTTTGGCCATGCTTTGCTCTAATTTTAAATGTGACAGCACATGTTTATGTCTCAGAATTGACTGTGTCAGCCCCTTAAGAGTCACCCTTAGAGGATTACCTACCCGCTGAGGAGTTTTTTCGCTGTTAAATCTGAAGGAAGTCACTGCACCGATAGCTTACATAAAAATATGTATTCCCTTCTCACATTCAACATGTGTGCCTTGTAGAATGCCCTGTGCTAAATGTCTCTACATTGGAAATTACAGTTATCAAATGTTTGATTTTATAGATTCATGGAAAGCTGGGGTAGGGAGAGTATGTTTGTCGTGGGAAAAGCTACCAACTGAGTAAAACTCTCTAGGAAATGCCAAATGAACCCTTTGTACGGTAAAACAATAGCCATTAAGTGGCTATTATGTAATGTTGTTTCCTAAGTCTGAGTTTGATGGCTTGTTGATCTTGGACCTTGAGAAAGAATTCCTGTAAAAGTATTACTTTTATTTGGCTCAGTTCTAGACTTTTGATGCAAAAATCAAAAGCTTCTTCCAAATAGGCTACCCAGACCAGGGACCAGCATTAATGAGTTGATTTGACCTTTGCATGTGAGGGCCAATTATCCACTTGTTTCCTTTCATCCTAATGCCCATCCACATAAACAGATAACTCATTCACCCCAAAGTAGTTTTGCTGTACTGTTCTAGAGGGCAGGCAGGTGGCCAGTCACCTGCATATCACCTGCCTTGGCAAATTGAACAAATGGTTGTGAATTTACATTTCCCATATATGGTAGTTCCCAGAATGGGGAGAGATCTCATTGTCTCCAGTGACCAGAGTGGCAGATGGTCATGTAGGGAAGTTCAGACTGCTTTGGGTGGGAGTTCTTATGGTAGATTCTGTGAAACAAGCTGGTGTGCTTATGATTCATAATTCTCTGTGCATTTTGGGGGCTCTGTGTCTGGGCTTAGATGTTTAGGCCACAACTGTAGTAAGCACTGGTTGTCATATTTTTACTGTATAGCATTACTACTCTCAGTAGATGTAAGTTGGGTAAACTAGCCTTAGAAATCAAGAATTTTTAAGCTGAGAAACAATATTGCTTTTCTTTTTAAAAATTTTAATTAACTAGTTTAGTCTGTGTTCTTGTGTGTGTGTGTGTGTGTGTGTGTGTGTGTGTGTGTGTGTGTGTGTGTGCGCGCGCGTGTTTGTGAGTGACATAGCAGAGGACAACTTTCAGGAGTCACTTCTCTCCTTCCAACATGTGGGTCCCAGGGGACTGACCTCAGAACACCTGGGCTTTTACCCACTAAGCAATCTCACCAGCCCAGTGATTCTTCCTTACAAATTTAGACTCAGATTGGAGACCTGCTCTCTTTAGCCCATTTCTTAGATCTGATGGCTTTGATGCCAACTCCTACCAGGCAGGCTTTCTGGTTTTTGGACATTGTGAAGATTGCTTATCCCTTGATGCTTTCCTACATGACCTCTCTATGAGCAGTCTGGGGAGTTCTTCCCTGTTGAGAAGTACCTTAAATATTAGTCTACAATCCCACATCACGCTTGGGGTAAACTGTGGGTTACAATACAGGTATTTAACTTGTTACACATTAGTGTGACACCACGTTTTTTATGACATTCCTATGCTTCAGGCACATTTGTGAAATGGGACCCAGCTTGGGAATCCATGAGGAAAAGGGTTGTGACTCTTGGCGCCAAGAGACATTTAGAAGTATTGAATCCAAGCCAGAGTAAATATATGTGCCCTTTACACTTTCTTTCAGTTAGCAGAAATCACTTCTGAACACTTACTTTGGCATTAAGGAAGCTCGTCATGACCTATTGTTCAGGGAGACTGGAGTCGTGTTGTAAGCCAGTTCTTTAGTTCCCGTGTGAGTGACATGCTCACCAGGAGCTGAAGAAACAGCCTTCGCTTTTCAAACCTTCCACTCTTATAGGTGTGTCCAGCAGGCAGTGGCTTGTAGCTGTTCCTTCAGCCACTTAACAGGTTTGATTTCAAATCTATTTAATAGAGAAACTAATATGGTTGGAGGGTATTCATGGCCCAGCATGTATGGACTTCGTTGGGAAGTCCCAGGTGTGTATGCATCTTAAATGCTACCTTAAAGCCATTAGAGTAAAATGCTTTTGGATTTGCTATTGTTTTGTTCTGTTTGTCTTCTAGTCACAGATGAGGTTTAAAGATGTACTAGGAATTAGATCAAGGAGGGTGGGAATGCCAAATCTGAGGCTAGGTAACTCCTTTTGCTGCCTTACAAGCCCTAAAGAGAAGCCAAGTGTTTATAAACTGGGCCAGAAGACAGGGAAGCCAAGCTCGGGAGGAGTTACCTCAGAAACATGGGAAGTTAATTACAGTTAAAAATACTTAGAGGGGGTGACTTCTGAGTCATAGATCTCTGTGTGACCCTTTTACTGCTCAGGGAGGTTACAGATGAGCCTGAATCACCCTCTGAAACCTGATAACCTCATAACCTAATTGTACTGTTTGACTTCTGTGGATGAGGTCCAGGCCTTGCCACATTGCCACAGTTTTTTGTTTCTGTCCCCAGAACTCATCCAGTTCCTTTTTATATGACCAGGGTTATGATAACTATCTGGGAAGCAAAGATAGTCTATGACATGATTCTTTTAATTCAGTAGCTCAGTTCAGTGGGGTTAAAAAGAAACATAGACAAATAATTATAGTAGCGGATAATAACCGGCAGCCTCAGCTAAGGGGGGAGCAATAGGGGGAGTATCTGCTGAGGGAATCGGATATCAGTTGCACTAAATCCTCACAATGGTGCTATAAAGGTGACGATATTATAGCAATGATGCAGATGACAAGTGGAGACTCAGAGATGATGCAGTGATCCCCACGTCTCACCAGTATTAAGTGGTGAATACTGATGGGAACCTGGCCATTCCGATTGCTATGGAAGTGGGCTGCAGCAGTAGTCTAATTAGTGAAAGTAATGTTTGTAAAGCAAGGCTATAGTGTGTTAATTTTACAGAACGAGCAGCCTCTTGGCAATTCAGGAGATATTTGTGGCACAGAGAGCTCTGATAATTTTGAACTTTGCTATAGAAATGCCACCTGCTGTCTGAGGGGAGGGAGTGAAAAACAGAAGTTGGGTTTACTTTGTTTTAAAATTGCCACCTGCTGCTTCCCCTTGCCATTAGTGGAAATTGTATATGTATGCTCCAGCAATTTCCTCGTCTTAAAGCATCACAGCTTCTAATGGTGTTTGAGTGGGCTTGTGCATTTCAAGCGAGGCTTTGCTTAGGATGTGGCTCTGAACAGCTGCTATTTTACGGCCTTTTCAGTGAGGAACTCCCCACTGCATCCAGGCTTATTTTTCTGAGATTTCCCTCTATTATAAAGGCCTGTGCATTCACTTGAGCGTGGGTGTTCTGAACATATTTAAAATCCCTGCAGATGGGATGGTGCATATAGTTCATGGTCTAGGACAGACAAAAGTTCTTGCATCTTATTTGGCAGTACCAGAAGAGTACCAGGAAAAAAAGAAAGAAAGAAAAAAAAAAGCACTCCTAAGAGGTTTTTAGAAATGGATTATTTATAGACTTCTTTTTAAAAATACAGTGATTTCATTGGATTATACTATGCTAATTTCTTAAGAGGGCCATGGTTGATGATACTCAGTTAAATACACCTTTTCCTGTGAGAAAATCACTATATTGAGAGGTGGAAGAAGTAACTGCTTTGAAATGTAAAAGACAACTCTATCAGAATAAACTATAGTCTACAACATACAAAAGACACAAATACTGTGTTCAGAACTCTCTAAACCAACAGAACCCTTCTCTCGGATTCCTGTGTTAGAACATTGGAGCCCTTTCTAAGTAATTACTGCCCCCTTTTTAAAGACAGAAAGGGTAAATCTTCCTCTGGGTTCTTTCTAACTGCTAAAGGTGTTTTCATGGCTACTGACCCAAATCCAAGACTGCTTTATATGGCTTTACGAAAGAGATAACAGTAGAGCTAACTTAACCTGGAGAAAGTCCAGCCAATGAAGAGTGTTTTGTTTTGTTCTGAAATCATGTTTATTAATATATTTTATAAATGTCCAAGTTTGCTTTTCTAATTCCAAAAGGAATATGTGGAATGTTTCTGTTGCTTCAACAAGTTTTAAATATTTTAATGATGTGATCATGTTACTATATGATCAGAATGAGATTTTTATTTTGCCACTGTACCCTTGTTTCAATGAAGATCTATTTATTAAACTTAGTTTCTCAGCCTGGTGTAATGGCTCATGCCTATAATGCCAGCACTCAAAGCTAAAAGAGAAGGACTGAAAGACTGTGGCCAGCCTGGTCTACATACTGAGCATAATTACAGGACATCCTAGGCTACAGATTGGGACCCTGTCTCTGAAACAGTAACATCAACAACAATAATAATTTCTTCACAAGGTCCATTCCTTGAGTACCCTGCTATAACTGTCATTCATTTTACTTAATTCATATGGAAATTATAATATATGATTGTTATTATGTAGTTGGTAATGTCAAGTGAAGTATGGGGGAAATGCATAAAATGAGATGTTTGAAAGAAAAGCATAAGCTTATGGATTTGTGGTTCATGTTAATATGTAATAGTCCTTTTTGATGCTACATAGATGAAGTTGCTAGAAGCCTAGTGATAACCAATTTGCCAAGTAGTAAATGGTTAAAAATAATTTTGGGCTTGTTGTTTGGGATGCAAACACAACCAGGAAGGAGAAATTTTACTCACAGTGTGTGCATGTGTAGGGTTTATTGTTGTAGACTGTGGGTATTGGTAAGTTCTGAAAGCCTGGAATTTGTGTAGTAAGAGAAGAATGAACAAAACATGCATCTGATAGAGGATGAACTTGAAGTGCCTTATTTGCTTTGTAAACAACCAAGTCTTTCCAATATTTTTACTGTATTTGAAGTTCAGGGAAGTTTGTTTAGCATTTACGTATTAACCTGACACCTGCACTTGACAAAGAATGGGGAAGATAAAAATGATCCTGAGGAGGAAAATTACCCCCCAAAGCCAATGCTCAGAGAAAACTATGGTTTATGTTTTTCTCTGTGACTATTTGCATAAACGAATACATATCCTAAAATGACTTTCCTTTTTTACCTCCTGTTTTGTTATCTGCTTCCCCACTTTGAGATTCTTTTTAAGTACCCATATTTACAGTGGTTAGATTTATAGAAAATTTAAAAAAAATGTCTGAATATACAGGAAAGACTGTGAGAGCCAGGCTTGGTAGGCACTGGTGTGATTTCAGCTCACTGGGAGGCTGAGGCATGAAGGTCACAGTTTTAGTGCCTGTATGGGCTACAGAGTGAGTTCAAAACCAGTTTGATTGACTTAGTGAGGCCTTATGTCAAACTAAAAAGTCAAAATATGGCTGGGGTTATAGCTTATTGGTAGATGATTGCCTTGGTGTGTGCAAAATCCTGGGTTCATTCACAAGGACTGAAAAACCTAAACAACAAAACAAGGATCAAGGAAAGGGAGGGAGGGAGGGAGGAAGGGAAGGAGTCAGGAAAGAAAGGGAGGGAGGGAGGGAGATGGTAGAGTCCCTCTGTGTGCACAGCCCCTGTCACGGCATCCCGCTGTGATGAGGATAGCTATCATGTCACTGTTGAAGGTCTCACATCTTAGGTCCTACTCTTTTTTTTTTTTTTTTTTTTTTTTTTTTTTTTCCCTGCACTTGGGTCCCATGAAACACTTACTTTCTTAAGATTACTAATGCTAACTCCAGTTTCAATTGCCCCCTCCCCACAGGCTTAAATGTTAAATTTCAAGATCTCAACTTTATCCCTTATGCATGTGAGTAGGCTTGCCAGGTGGCAGCCCAATTAATATATTTTTGTAAGGTGCAGAAATGTTTCTTCTTCATAGGGGAACAATGAATCCATCTGCTTCATGTCTTTCTTTCCCCCTGTCCTCGGTGGAAAAATAAATCATTTAATTTTCAGAAATAAATTATGCAACTGTAAATTATATTTTCTGGTTTTTTCTTTTAAAGAGGAAAGTAGTTTTAATCATGGAAACTTCTTTTGAACTATTACTTCCATGTTATATTTTAAAATTTATGGACATCTAAGTTCATACAGGGAATTACTTTTTTTGAAAGTTCAGCATATTGATTGCATTTTATGTTAAAAATCAGCCTGCCAAGAACAAAGTTGACACCCTCTCCTACTGTAAGATGAGAAGATTAATGTTTAGCTACCAAAGCAAGTGACAGAGATGGACTTGAACCTTGCCTTCAGGCTTCAAATAGCATAACCATTGGTAGAAACAGAATCTTTAATCTGTCAAGGAGTGAAGGAGAAGGGGAGAAATAGGTTAAGGTTCACTCATAGCTATTGTCCATTTTGTTTTCCCTTGAATTCCAGGTACTAAATTGTGTCTGTGGGGTTCATAGTTTCTTTTTGCTTTGAAGTGGAAGTTCGGAGCAGTGGGTAATGCTTATTTCTTTGCTTGTGTGCCTTTCTTCCAGTCTGCTTCACAGAGTCCAAAGACCAAATGCCATATCCCTTTCTCACACATTTATATGGTTCATTCCATGGGACATAAGATCAGTGGGGTTATTTCACAACATTTTAGAGTGGTAAAACTCCAAGAATAATCGACCACGTTTTAGGTTTGCCATCATCTGCCACAGGATGGCAAAGAATTTGATGCCTTTCCCCTATGAGTTTAGTAATAAATGTTTCAGAAACTTGGAAATTTTACCTGTCAACCCCACACCTCTGAATTTTCTTCTGGATTTCTTTCTTTCTTCCTTCCTTCCTTCCTTCCTTCCTTCCTTCCTTCCTTTCTTTTTTTTTTTTTTTACATTTACTTAGGGTGTGTGCACATGCATACACTTGCATGCACACAGGCATGTGTGGCATGAGGCAGATGTGGGTCAGGGATAGCTTGCAGGAGTCAGTGTGTGCTATGGTAATTGGACTCAGGTTTTCAGGCACGGCTGAAACACCTTTGCCTGCTGAGCCATTTCACCAACACACATCAGCACTGTTTTTGTTTGTTTTTTGAGACAAGGTTTCTCTGTGGAACAGCTCTAGCTGTCCTGGAACTAGTTCTGTAGACCAGGCTGGCTTTGAACTCACAGAAATCCGCCTGCCTCTGCCTCCCGATTGCTGGGATTAAAGGTATGCGCCACCAACGCCCAGCACATCAGCAGTTTTTGTGTCTTCTCTTTTTCATGACAGGTGGGCTCTGCTCAGGTGACGTTAACCGGAACAGATTTTGAATTGGTGTTCCTTTCATCACACAACAGAACCCCTCCCCCCTTCATCTGGATTCAGCTAAAGAGCCCCTGCTCTTAGGGTAGAGAGACTCAAGACCTTGGGTTTGGACAGATTTCTCTTGGAACCTGACTCCACATCATCTTAGGCACATGACCTTGGCAGGTCACCTCACCTCTGAGGAAACATTTTTCTGGACCTTAGACAAAGCGGATTGTGAAGCCTCTAGGCAGGAGTGGGCAAGCTCCAGCTTGCATGCCTGATGTGGTTTGTAGATTTGTTTATTAGAATGCAGTTTCAGCCGTTCATTTAGTGATGCCTGTGGCTGCTTGCAATACAGAGCAGAATTAAACTGCTCCAGTGCAGACTCTGGCCTGCAATGCCAGAAACACTTAGTGTGGACCTTTTCGGAAATCTTAGCACCCTGCTCACCTAGGGCCTGCCTCACAGATTTACTCACCCAGTAGACGAATGTTCCCCTGCTTCCTGTCATCTGTCGAGTTCCATCCTCCACAGTAAGTTCTGTTTCTTTAACCACTCAGTTCAGAAGAAAGAAAGTGGAGGCAGGGCCTTCCCTAGGGACCCTCCTAGAATGCCATCACTTCTGGAGCCTAAACTACACACAGGACAGAACTTGTCACAGGACGCATATCCATGTCTCCCCTACACTACAGGTAGCATGTGATGACTTGAACTGAATGCCATGCTTGCTGTAGGAATGGAGTTTTTGCCAATTGAAATGTAAACTCAGGCAGGTAGTGTAGATTACAACATGCCCGACTTAGGTGAGATTATTTCTCCCTGTAGATGACTAAGTTTGTCTAATCTCTCTTTCTTAAAGGCTTTTAAGGCTACCACCCAAAAACTGAAATTTTTTCCTCTGTGAATACACTATAGTCTTTAGAAATTACAAAGACCATATTTCACAAAAGACTTTCAGCAATATAATGACAAAGCCCCTAAAGTGATGCTGGGACAACATGTAAAAGAGTTCCCAAAGGAACAATAAGGGCTTTTCCTGGGCTTATTTTGTTTTGCCTTTTAAGCAAAGTGAACTCAGAATTCCTCAGCAGATTTAATTAGGGACACTCTCGTGTCTAGTAGAAAACTCAGGCTGGGAATAGAGTGTGATGGAATGTGCTGGAGAGTGTGTGATCACTGCCTCCTCTATGAAGCAAAGGAAAGATGAGGGACTTCAGAGCTACTTAGGCCGTTGCAATTGCAATATGCTTGTTTTTTTGTTTTTGTTTTCTTCCTTTTGTTGGCTTTGGAGTATCTGGTGAGATGGCTCAGTGCTTGACACAAAAGCCCAAGAAAACACACACACACACACACACACACACACACACACACACACACACACACACACACACACACACACACACAAATCATGGGATAATGAGCTTTTAGAAACAAAACATGTAGTATGCTATGAGCATGTGAAATAGAGCACTTGTGGAGGTCTGAGGACAATTTATAGCCAGGCATTACGGTACACAACTTTAATCCCAGCACTCAGGAGTCAGAGGTAGGTGGATTTCTCTTTGTTTAAGACCACCTGGTCTACATATTGAGTTCCAGGCCAGTCAGAGACACTAGGGAGACCTCCATCAAAACAAAACAAACAAGAAAAAGAAAAAGAAAGAAAAGAAAAATGAGAATGATTTGTGGGAGTTGGTTCTCTTCTTCCACCATGTGGGTCCCAGGGATGCCACAGGTCATCTTGCTCAGAAGCAAGTGCCTTTACCCCCGAGCCATCTCACTGATCTTTGTTCAGTATCTCAGCATGAACTTGTGCCTTAAAATACTGTGAAGACCTGATAAGATCATGACCTTAAATTTTGCCAAGTCTCCTCCACCCACCACATTCACCGCCCTCCTCTAGCATTATTACAGTGCTCTGTGTTTCTGGGAGACCACTTCCCGGTTAGCATTTATCCCAGCACATTTCAGTGCCACATATGTTTATCTGGATTTTCATCTGATCATGTCTTCAGGTGCCATCTTTATGCCAGCCAAGTGCCTGGCACACAATAGACACTTAATAAAGCCTTATGATGGAAAGCACTCCTCAGCGAACATACTCAGGCATGTCGCTTTTTCTGTCTTTTGGGCTGTTTCCTTAGGATAAATTCCCAGAATAGAGATTTCTAGGCCAAAGTGACGTGAACATGTTTATGAATCTTAATACATAACGCCAAGGAGTTTTTATGTCTGCTTGAGGTGCTTCCAAGATTGTGATTCTCATCTTGCAGTGATGCACTATTGCTAGGTTGGCAGTCTGGTGTCCCATATTTTCTCAAGTAAAAAGTGACAGTGGGTCTGTCGTCGCCAAATTCAAGTCTGGAATGAACATTGCATATGCTTGAAGATGAAGCCCTTCTATAAAATGTAAATTCCTCATGTATAACTTAAGACATGGAGGGAAGTGGATAGCAAAGGCAAGGTATTCGATAAAAGATATTGTCTTAGGGACCAACCCCACCCCCAGTTCCACTGTTGCTCTCAACTTTTCTCGAACTGCCATCAATATTTCAATAAAGCAACTGCATATGTATTTTTTAATTTGCTTTTCTCAACACATTGAATGTTCAAATATGAAACATTACTAAATGCAAATTGCTGTTAATGCCCATTCCAAGGTCTGCTTTTATCAAAGTTTGGAACTGTTTGTCTAATGTATAATGCATTTCTATCTTCAATTGATCTGATTTGTGTGTGTGAAATAAGATTGAGCCTCCATGCTGAGACCTTGGGAAACACTTAGCTTTTCTGTTTTCTTCTTCTTCTTCTTTTTTTTTCTGGTTTGATATTTTTGCTTCCCTCATCTCTTTAGTATTTGTCAGCCTCATAAATTACTCATGATGAATAGCCATGGCCATCTTTTGGTGCAAGTGTGTTATAGAGAAACAGTTACTCAAATGATACAAGATAAAAGATGGTGGGATCTAAGTGGAAGAGAGTAGAGCACCATTGTGTTGAAACTACGTTCTGGAGATTTAAGATCATGGTGGATGAAGAGGTTCAGCAAATACTCTGAAGCATTCTGACATATGATTGACCTAAGTTATATATCCCATTGTGTGTATATTCTCTGCCAGCTGCTTCAATCCAGTCTCAAGGTTAAAATGTAAATTTCTGGAGAGCAAGCCAGTAAAAGGAGTTTGAAAATGCTTGCACATGCTAGACTTTGCTGTATGTTTCAGCTTTTTTTTTTTCTTTTGGAAAACTCAACCCTGTGGGCCATAACCTGGTTAAGTATGTTTAGGAGACTCTTTAAGAGGACAGACAGTAACATGCTAACACATGGCCACGCATTGGGCATCCCAGGCTGTCAGCTATCAGGATTCTCTGAGCTATGGAATCGGTGTTTCTGTCTGTCCCTTGAGGGCCTTAAAGCCCTCAGTGACTCCAGCAGAATCAACTTGAGGACACTTCTCCATGAACCCTGTATTCTGTTACCTAGGCATGGCCAAGTGCTTCTCCTAGGTGTGCTCTACAAGGGGAGGGGTCATAGGGACAGGAACAGATCCTTCTAACCCAGCCTTCTTATACCTCCTCTGTGAGAGGGTTAGTTGCAAATGTATGGCAGTTGGGGGAGATTGCTGGGTAATGGGATTGTGCTATCGGGTGTTTGGAAGATAGTTCAGGGTGAGTCTGTGTCCCAAGCTGCTTCATGTTCTGCACCCATTTTACTTTTCTAGTCACTGCTTATCTTGGTCTTGGGCACATTCACTTTGTCCTTCCTCCGAGCTTTACAACTACTTCCATCTTGTAAAACAGAAACCCCAAACTTATTAAATGACACCTTCTTATACTGCCTCTCAGCAACTACCTTTTCTGAATCTGTGGATTTGACTCCTGGGCACTTCATGTGAGTGGAATCATTCACCATCTGTCTTTTGGTGGCTGGCATTTTTTCTTACAGTGCCTTCAAGGTTCATTCATGTTGCAGCATGTGTCAGAACTCTTTTCTAAGGTGGCATAATATTCCGTTACATGTGTATATGCCACATTTTGCTTACTTAGCAACTGCATGGGGAGTTGGATTTGTTCCATCTTTGGCTATGATGAAAACTGTACTGCTGTGAACATGAGTGTACAAATAGCTCTACAGGATTCTATTTTCAGTGTTTTGGGGTATATACCGAGGAGATGAATTGCTGGACCATATGAAGGTTCTCTTTGTGGCTTTCAAAGAATCTCTGTGCCATTTTCCACTGCAGCTGTTTTACATTTCCGCCAATGGTACACAAGAGTTCCCATTTCTTCACATCACCAGCAGCATATTGTTCATTTTCTTATTTCTTTTTTTAATGGTAGCCATTATTGAATGTATAATTCATTCAAGATTTTTACTTTCGTGTGAACACGTTGTCTTTCTTAGCTCCCTGTGGCAAATGAAAAAGACTTTTGAGTACATTTTCTAGACAAGATTGTGGAATCTTAAAATATTACTCAGTGACATTCCATTACTGTTTCGAGATAGTCAGGAGTAATTCCCTTTGATGGAAAATAAGCGAACTGGGCTTCTGTTTCTCCAATTTTAATTCCGTGGTGCATGTGGCAGTACCAAAACTTTGGGGAACCTTGAAAGAAGGTGGTTCCTGTTGCACATGAGAGAGAGAGAGAGAGAGAGAGAGAGAGAGAGAGAGGGAGGGAGGGAGGGAGGGAGGGAGGAGGGAGGGAGGGAGGAGAGAGAGAGAGAGAGAGAGAGAGAGAGAGAGAGAGAGAGAGAGAGAGAGAGAAGAGGCAGTGGCTGTGGCAGGTGGGTTAGAGACCCAGTGCCTCTCATGGTGCCAGAATACACTTCTGCATGGTCTTTTTCTGTGACTCCTGCTTGAGTTCACTGCCTGACTGGGGTTAGCTGCTGAAGAAGACATGAGATATGATTTGAAGAAGCTTGTTTTTAGTCACATTCTGTAGTTAGCTGGCTGTGTGATACTGGTTCTTCCTGTGCCCACTAGAGTACTTCTTGCATTGCTTTTTCTGGGTTTTTGGTTGTTGTTTAGTCTGTGACATCTATTGGCTGTATGGTCATCTTTTCAGAATAGTACTTTTTGAGATATTTATTTACTTTTATTTTACACGGATGTGTGAGTGTCTGCATGTATGTATATGCAGCAGCTGTGGGTTGATGATCACGGAAGCCAAAAGAAGTCTTTGGATCCCCTGGAGCTGGAGTTTCAGGTGGTTGTGAGATACTTGATGTGGGTGATAGGAACTGATTCCAGGTCCTCTGTTAGAGCAGCAAGTGGTCTTAACCATTGAGCCATCTTCCAGCCCCTCAGAATAATATTTTTAAATGCATAAAATAAAATGCACTGTATTATAAGGAAAACCAGACTTTTAAAAAATCATCATAGTCATATCAAAATACTTGTGATAGCTGTGTTTATTTTATTGTTGTTGTTTTTCAAGACAAGAGTTTCTCTGTGTAGTCCTGGCTGGTCATTCTATAGACCAGGCTGTCCTGGAACTCAGAGATCCACCTGCCTCTGCCTCCCAAAGTGTTGGGATTAACAGTGTACACCACCACTGCCTGGCTGTCTGGTTCAGTTACTTACATTTTGGTTAGTAACAATATAGTTTTTAATGTGGTTGATTTTTTCATTTGTTTTCATTTAAGCAGTCCAAATTCATAGACTCAGCGAATTCTACTTGTATGCTTCTTTCCAAGTCTATAGACTCTAGACTAGATATAGCTGGATTCAAATCTCCTTGGTGGTACTGGGTATTTTGAGGTTATAACAGAAAAGCCTTGGTATAGATGGCCTCTGGGTGTCCGGACACTAGCCCTGGGAACTGGCATAGTGAAGGGATGCTATGCCAACAAAGTAACCTAAGACTCATCTGACCTGGAAGTGAGCAGTCTATAGCATGCAGTCTTGTTATTTGTACCTATCACATGGCAAGGAAAGTTTGGAAATAAGCACAACACAAGAGTAGTAGAGATAATTTGACTTTGGGGAGAACCAAAGGCCAGGGCTTGTGGGAATATATTTGCAGTAATTTAGGTCTTTGAATTCATCAAAGGAACCTCTATCAGTCAATATCTTCCCATGTGTTTGTTATAATCCCACAGCTGAGTGGAGTTGTATAAATATCATGTACTATACTTACCTCCTTTTCGAGATACACAGAAAACTTTAAAGTAAGGACTAATAATGGCAAAGCACTTCTTAATGTTGTTAGAAACAAGGTTTAGCCCAGAAGCTCAAGTTAGACTCAAACTGTAGAACCTCCCCATGTCAGAGTTACCAGTCCTGGGATTATAGCTATGCACCACTAAACCCAGTGCTTCTGTTAGTCTGTTAGTAGGTGCCTTTCCCAGGATTTATAAGTATTTGCATGGTCAAGGCCCAAGTATGTTTGAATAAAATGGGTAGCATGCGACATGCAGGCTAACCCTTTCAGACAGGAGAGGTATGTCTTTTCATTATCCACTTACCAGCTTTGCATTTTGGAGATGGAAAAATAAGAGAAATGGGGAGTTATAAATTCTTCTGAATATCATACCATATACTTACTACAAGACCATCTCGTGTTCTTTGCTTCTGGAGTGGAGCATGCATTTTGACTGTGCAGTCACCCGGGTGCAGTAGGGTGGTGATATGCTATTTGTACATGGGCTGTGTAAGGTAACCCCATGCACTAAAAGGAATGCTTTGTAAACACAGACTTATTTCAGGTTAAAAGGCCCTCTACCAAATTAGATGGGAGGCTTGAAGCATAGAGTGAAAGCTGTTTTTCCTCTCTCAGCTCCTTCCATGGATTGATATCTTCTATTGACTCTTCTGTTGCTTGCATACAATTTTCTATCATGGTCATTCATGTTACTCACCATGAAACAGAATAATTGTACATCATATTCCCTTAGGCAAAATTTTGCATCCTGTAATACTTGAGACTACAAAATTATATTCAAAGGAGTTAAGAAAAAAATCCATTATTTTTAGTGACTTGAGGGATACACAGAGGTAGATGGCAAGGACCTCATCTATCCTTATCTCTGTGCTACCTTCTGTTTTAAGCATGATGGAAATGCATGTGACATTCTCTGAAATAAAACAAAATGGACTTAAAATGGCCAGTTATCTTTATTTGTGGAAATCTAGACATGTCATCGTAACTGTAGTATGTCTTACTTTTAATGTTTTTTTTTTTTTTTAAAAAAACAGAAGATTATTAAAAGTTACCTGCGTCAGGAAGGCATGTCTATGGAATTATTGTAAATTAGCAGAGTGGTTGCTAAAAGTTGTATATGGATATTTGCTATGTACATTTTTAATGATACAGTTTAGATAATTAGCATAGAAAACAGCAGTTTTTCATCTTAATGCTGTACTAATATAGATGATTTGACTGCCACTTACATTTATTTGTATTGCAGAACTTGGTGAAATATACAGTTATTAAGTATACAAAGTAAAATATAACCCTACTGGCCATTAGTTCATCCAGATGTGCTTTGTCATCTTCAGAGTTCCAACTGTGCTATGGAAGCCAAGTGGACTTTATCTGTACATAAATCCCTGTTTATACCCATAGGTGCATGCAAACTTGTAGTGTATATAAAGCCTAGGGAAGGATAATAGTACACTGCTACTGTACAAATGCAGAAAGAAGCAGCATTTAGTGACGAGGTCTGAGATGTGACCTTGAAAATGTATCAAAGATGTAAGAGCATCCTTTGAGCTTTATTTCAATAATCCTAAGTAGAAACTTTCCTTGACATAATGAAAAGTAGGCATGCATTCTGTAAGAGTGATACGTCTTTTTGCTCAGAGGGTTTTTAGTCTATAAACCAACCGGTTATAGGTTGCCAATGAAAAGAAAGCTGGATCGAAATGTTGTTGAGCATCTTGCTTCTTTTAAGTAATTCAGAAGGACATGTCTTACCTCTAAGTTTATATGTCTATAGCAGGAAATCTCTTTGGGAAAAAGAAGTTCAGAGTATGGGGCATCAATACGAGCACACAGAAAGATTCGTGCCAGGAAGGATGACTAGAGTTGGGCAATGGAGAGTCCCAGTTAAAGCACACATCACACCCTTCTGAGCAGACAATGGATGAGGTCATGGGCAGAATGGTGGCCTTGAAAGTAAAGGCAGATGTTCAGGAAGTCAAATCCATAGGACTAGGTGACTAATTCGATGAGTTTAGTGAAGCAGAACCACAGTAGCAATTCAAGCAAGAGATTATTGCTCATGCCAATAACTGAACAGAGACTTAGGAAGCAGGACAGGTTGGGTAAAGGTGGTAACTTCAGTCTAAGAGTCATTGAGCTGAATGAAGGTTTTGCTGACAGCTGAGTAGAGATGTTGGCTGTGTGAGTCTAGGTGGGACATAGCAGAGAGTTCCAGGATAGGGGTTGAGTCATCCTCATAAAGATGAATGAGGCACTCTAAAGGTAATTAAGATTGACTGTGCCTTTTTTAGGAGCTGCCTAGACCAGAACTGATGCTAGGCTTTCTAGCCCTCTTTCATTCCAGAAGTGGACATGGGGATGGGAGAGAACTTTCTCTCAATTTAAGTATTCTGTTCTAGGAGAGACAGCCACAGCCATAGAGCTGTGTAGTTATACTCCCATAGGCATGCATGTTTTTGTTTTGTTTTGTTGGTTGGTTGGTTTTGTTTTGTTTGGCACACTATTTGGGATTTAAACAGCTTTGTTTATAGGAGGATATGATAGGAACTGATACATTGTTTTCCCTGGCTGTTCTAGAACTCTCTATGTAGGCCAGGCTGCCCTTGAACACTTAACAGTGATCCCTCTTCCTCTACTGTTCAAGTGATGGAATTAAAGACGTGCACCACCATATCCGGCTTACAACTAAAATTTAATTTAACATTCACATTTTCCTTGATATTGGTTGGAAGCACATGAGGAAACTGTTCGTTCCACACATTCAGTCTCTAGGAAACATGAGGTCAAGTTAGAGGATGTTAGGAATTGAAGACACAAATTTCTACAGCAAAGTGATAATGTTTGTTGCTTGCTGGGTTTTCTTGTTGATGCTTATGGGGTTTTGTTTATTTGTTAGAGTTGATTTTTGTTTGTTTGTTTGTTGTTGTTTTGGGTCAGATTCTCACACTGTAGCCCAGGCTGGTCAGGGATTCCATGATAGCCCAAGCTGGTCTTGAAGTCACGTAGTTTCTTCTGCTTCAGGCTTCCAAGAGCAGGGATTAGCCACCATGTTTTTATTTTATTTTCCTACCTTTCTTGACAAGGACAAAAGGCATTTCCTGTTTAAAAGCCTCAGTTGACTGTATGTTTTCTGTGTCCTTATAAAGGGAAAATGAGGTGGGTAGAATGATAGGATTTCACAAGATAGTCTTGTTTCCTCACATGACACCGGAGAGGGGGCAAGAAGATGAGTGCTAGCTCACTCCCATTGAGCTATTAACATTGCTCAAGTGGCTATCTGTGGACTTGAAAGTTGTGCTATGTACAGCTTGTGCTAATTAATCCGAGAAAAAAAACATTCATTCATTATTCTTAACCGTTCTGATCTGCTCTGAATTTACCTACTGCCGACTTTCATGTGATGAAAGACATATTTAAGGTTGAAATCTGTCAAGACATTACATGACTTAATATTTCAATGTTATGAATATTTGAGAACATATCTAGAACTATAAAACTAAATTCCAAGTCAGTTAACGATTTGATTAGAGTACATGGGAACCTCTAGTCCATAGCTCTTGATGGTGTAGACTTGTTTTCTTTTTAACTTAGGCTTCACCCAGGTTAGCTCTGGCAAGGGTTCCAAGATGAGCAGTTGATGGTTATTAGATAGCTGTCGGAGAATGACATAGTCATCATTTTGGTTTCTGAGGAGGTAACCATAGCACTGGAGGCTAAAATAGATCATCTGGTGACATTTTAGCTAGGAAAATAAACACGTATTCATTTCTGTAAAATGTTATTCCAGAGCATTCTTTAAGCAGATCGGAGCCCTGGGGATGGTGCTTTCTACAGAACTGTTTTGTATCAGAAATGAGAGTGCTGTCGGAAGTTGTTTGCTTTTCTGTTGCAGTGATTAAACACTCAGACCAAAAACAGCTTGGGGAGGAAAGGGCTTATGCTTTGAGGTCACAATTCATTGTTGAAGGAAGTCAGGGCAGGGACTCAAGCAGAACCCATCCTACCTCCTAGCTCACTTACTGGTTCAGGCCCAGCTAGCTTCCTTATACAATCCAGGACCACCTGCCTAGAGGTGGTGCCACCCACAGTGGGCCCTCCAGTGGGCTCATGTCAATTGCCAGCCAAAAAAATCTCTCAGAGATAGGAGCACAGGTCATCCTGATAGAGGCAGCTTTTCAGTTATGGTTCTTGCTTCCCAAGTGACTCTAGGCTGTGTTAAGTTGACACTACTCTATCTCTTTGAAGTTTTGTTTTAAAGTAAGTTTAGTATGAAGCCTAACACTGTGTGAGCATCATATATTGGGGTGCCTACTGCCTTCTAGATGTTTTATGCTCCACTGTTTTCCTGTCTTGGATATTTATGTCACTCTTTATAACAATGTCTCATTTTATAAAGCCTCAGGTATCTCAAAAACTGTATTTTTATTTAGAATCTTAGTTCAATAGAGCATTGTGCTAAAGAGGCCAGGGTCATGGTTGTTGGTCCTGTGCCAATCAACAATTACAATGAAAAGAAATTTCCCTCTTTTCTATAGCTTCAGGGATTGTTTTAGAACCTGCTGATAATACTTGGCATCTTTTTTTCAAAGCATGAATGGTCCTGCATAGCTTAGCTGTGCTGGGGAAATCAAACTGTTGTCAGTTGGGTACAGTGGAGCCACACAATTTCCGTGTTTTTTCCCATGTGAAGGAAGGGCACTTCAAGGACTTCCATGGGGGGCAGTTCTACCAGAGCAAAGTACACATGTTTCTACAACAGAACTATGTCATACAAGTTCCTGGTGGGTAGTAACTGTCTCTTTGTGTATAACCTAGGCCTGTGTCCTCCTTAGGCAGACATTGTCAGCATCCTGGACACTCCAGCATGAGACACCAGGAATTTCCCAGAAGTTTATGACATCTCTTGTCACTTTGCTATCCTGATTTATTGCCCTTCAAAGTTTCATCTTATAGGCTATGTCCGGGGCCTGGGGCCTCTGATCATCCATGCATTGAACTTTAAATTGGAAAGATTGGCTCAGCCTTATTTTCATAATGGATTGTGAGTACTTGACATTTATAGTGATATATTCTATTTGTGCTAAAATAAATGCATTTGTGTTTAAAAATAGTATGCCAGGTCTTCCTTGTTATTAAACTAAAAATAGAGGATTTTGTTTGTTTGTTTTTCTTGCATTCAAAGTGAGATGCTGAAAACTGCTTCCCTGATTGATGCCTCAGATATATGTGAACTGTGATAGCCTCTTTCAGCCTGATGGCAGGAATCTGCTAGCTGCAGGGAGCAGGAGTCACTTCCCTTCTCTGTCCCTTACTGTCAGTCCCACCTGTCAATTTTCTAAGCCAAGAGATTCCAGTTGGGTTTGTTGTTTGCTGCAGTTTGCAGTCTGGTTGCTTTCCTTGGAGAACTGATTTGCATAGCTCTTCCAGGTGAGGAACTAGATCCCCAGTGTCCCTTGCTGCACTTAGCATGTGGAAATGAGTCAGTGGAAAATTCACTTACTCATCCTGACCTACTTCTGTCTCCAGCGCTGAAGGTGTGCTTATTTGTCAGAAGCAATCTGTCCCTCTTCCAAAACCTCATGCTCAGTGGTTAGGTTAACACCTTAGCTTATAGATTTCTTTTAGAAGATGTATGGTTGTCTGCATTGTTCTGCTATACCTATAATCCATTTTAAAATGAGCCCCTGGGAGTCTGGAGAACCTGGCTTTGGATAATTCTCAGCATATAGTCACTGCTTCCTCAGGAAGAGTCTATGATCTTTAGGAGAAGTTGCAAAGTGGGAACTTGAGTAATTTAAGTAGGGGGTGATAGGGAAGTGTCAAAGTCTCTTATATCAAACACTATCATCTCTAGTTCAGAAAACAACAAAACACTCTCCCACCCTTATTTGCATAATTCTTCAAAACTTTCAAGTGTGCCATTAAGCTTCGGGGTTAAGTTAAGCAACAAAAGGGGTGTTCCCTGACAGAGACCCTATAGTCTTTCCTGGGAGAGCAAAGAGGAGACATTCCACAGCAAGACTGTCTTGAAATGCCATTTTAAGTTTGCAGGAGTGCAGAAGGCTCTGCAGCAAGGCCAACACAAACTGGTTACTGTGTGGCTAGCTTTGCTTTCTTTAAACATCCAAGTTCTGTCCATCTCCATCAGAGAGTTCAGTCCATACGATTACGTGTGTCAACATGGGCAAAGTGAGCTGCCTTCTTTGAGAAGAACAGAGTTTGAATTGAAAAAAAAAGAGAAAATGATGTGTATTACACATTTCAGACAGAAACACACAGCCATGCTCAGAGTAACTCCAGATAGCTAGCTGCTTGGATTTATAGTTGTTTATGTCATACATAACATTACTCAGACATCAGCTTATTAGAAGTAATAGTTCCCTTAGTATACATATACAAGATGAGTTGCTAGCTTGGAATAATGAGTAAATATTTTTGCTCTGGTCTAACTGTCCTTACAAAGACTTTCAGCTTAAGGATGAGTAGTCTTGCTAGAAGTAAATATATGGTAGTGAATGAAGCCCCTATCAGAGGAGTAGAATAAGTATTCTTTTGAAACACCAGCTCACTCTTGGTAGCTAATTAGTTTTTTCTGTGAACAGCTCACCCTTAAAAAGAAGAAGAAAAAGCCCCTGCTGACTTGATAGTGCTGTTTAAAAGGTGGCAGCCACCAATATTAAAGTGACAGAGTGGACTCTCAGTATCAACTGACTGATAGCCTTGTAAGCATTCTTTATTTGGATCCTTGTGTCCATTCCCACACCTCCCAAGATTGTTACAGAAATTTTTCCTTTTGAAGGAGACTATAAATTAAAACTTGGGGCCCGGCTAAGCCACCTCCACATAGGTAGTACATGGCAATACGGACATGGTTTATGGTTTTAAAATGTTCTGTGCTTTTTAATCAAGAGCCAGAGGCTCCTGGTCAAAGTCAAAAGTGGCGGGGCTGTGGTGTGAGGCAGGGTTGTGGTGTGAAAGGAGTGAGGTGTGGAACCCTGTGCGTTTTTGCTAGGCTAAGATGATCTAGTTTTTGCAAAAGAAACTGATTAACTTGGGGTCTGCTGTGGAAAGACAGCCTCCAATAAAAGAAATTGATTTCAGAGAAAAGCAACCAGTTTATTGTTCACTGTCCTGTATTGTGAGATCATATCTGCATTTGATGTCCATATGGAGATGCATATATGTTCTACAATGACATTTCCCTATAAGTATATAGCCCTGCTCATCTATTTGGTCTTCATTGAGGGAGGCTCTTGACAGCAGCTTTCCCTTCATAGCCGATTGGATTTCAAGTATGCGTTTAGAATGTAAGCCAGTTGGCCAGTGACTTAAGTATAAAATGACTTATCTGGCTTTGTACAATCTCTTCAATTGAAAGAACACTCCTAAATAGGCTTAGGTCTTTTGTTGTGGTGGCCCTAAAACCACACCTAGAGAATTCAAAGCTGTTCCTTAGATTTTATGCAGATGTAGGTGCTGAAAGCCAGCATGTCATTTCCGGGCCTTGAACTCCAAACAGATTCAAGCACATGCTCCCTGTCACCACAGAACACAGAAGCATGACATTTCAGCAGCCTTTGGAAAGGACTCAGGCGGGAAGTGGATGGAGCCCATGCCAGGACACTGCATGGGGTCCATGCCAAGGATACTGCAGGCATTGGGGTGGGAAGAAGTTGCAGGGCCAGGATTCCAAAACCTCAACATTTTGCCATTTGTTCTTTGAATCTTGATTCCTAATTTATGGCTTTTTGCCATGAGATCTATAGCCCTAAGTTCTGTAGCCAGAACTTGGTGGCCTTCTGAAATGCCAGATGATACCAGGACAGACAGCCCAGTTGACATGATGGCCCCAGGCCTGGGAGCTTTGTCTTTCCTTACCATGGGAGAATGTGTTTAGTTACATCCCATATTGTAGCTTCGACTCTGCTCATTTTCTGTAAATTGAATGTGAGACACTTTTTTTCCTAGTGCAGTATGGTAATCACGGCCCAAATATAAATTCAGTAATTAAGGCTCCAAACGGATGAATATATTTAACAATAAAACTGGGAAAAGATGACATCTATAGAGCTCTTCATTTTACAGTAGCAGGTTAACTGGAGCACTGTAGCAATTGCATATGAAGTGTGAACATTGTAAAGGGATAGTGTTTTCATTGTGAATGCCCTCCTGTAAGCCAGGGCTTAATCTGTAAAGCACAAATAAAGAAAAACCTATTGGAAGGTCTGTTGGCTCAGAGCAAACCCTAAAATGACCCACATTAAAACTCTGTAGCCCAGCTTTTTTTAGGGGTGAGGGTAGCCATTGTCTTGTTTGGCTTTGGGGTTCTTTTGTTTTGCATTTTGAATAATGGAGACATTTTTCCTTTTGGCTTCATTCTTTCTGGAGTCCAACTTGCCAGTCTGGCTATGTGTCTCTTTAATAACAGCTAGAATGGGTCCATCTCAGCTCCAGTTCCCACCTCTATAGCTATGCAACAGCAGCTATTAGACTAAAGGGCACAAACAATTCCCTCCAGAACACATGGTATACTCAGTTCTCTGTGCTGTTTCTGTCTTCAAATTTTTAGGTCACGTCCTCAAGGAGGATCAGCTTTGTCTAAAATAAAATGATAGATATGGACAGTTTCTTGAGCCAGGCAGTTATCCTTGGTATTTCCAGTAGCCATTAAATAAGTTGGGCCTGACTACTACTCTTCGGCCAAAGGGGATTGAGCCTTTTTTTTTTTTTTTTCTGTAGCTACTTGATGTAGCCTTTATGGTGTAGTCAAGTGATGTGGACCCCAGAAATTGCAACCTACTCAAATAATCATACAGTCATTTGTAGCCCAAGCCTTCATGCAGTATTGTGGCTTGTCTAAACTGGGATGTGGTACTCCATGGTGACAGTCATGGGCAGGATCGGTGGTAACTGGCACTTTGAAAATAAGTTTGACTCCTGTTCTTAGTCTGTGCCCTGCTCTACTCTCTAAGACACACTTGTGACTACAGGGCCTGTCATCTTCTGCTTTTTGGGCTCAACTTAGAAAGTCTTAGTCACTCACACAATCAGGTGCACAGGCAGACCTCACTGCCACGCCCTTATCTTTCAAAGCCTAAGAAAGCCTAGCCTATCTTCTGGCTTGGACTGTTCTGCCCACTACCTTTCCTACAGTTGTAGCTCTGGCAGGTTGCTTTCTCCTTAGGGAAGGACCAGGGCTTTGCCTTTGGGCTGCCTCCCAAATGTTGTGTCTATTCCTGTAATTGAAACCCTCTGAGGATCTTCCAAGGCCTAGGAACCTGGACACGAAGCACAAAGGCTTCTTGGAATATGAGAAGGAAAAAAATACTCTCACTCTCCTCCAGTATACAGATTACCATAAATGAATAGTTTAATAAATGGAACTAGCGAACACATTGCTGTCCATTCTGTCTGTCTCCCTTTCTTCATAGGAATTACAGCTAGCAATATTCAAAACAGTGTCATTCTTCCCTTACTAGACACACATTTTCCAGATTAACAGGTTATAAAAATCATAAGAGTTTTTGAAAAGTAAAGCACATGTGTGCATATCTTCCTACTCCCATGTTCACACCCCTGAGAAGTCGTTGTTATTATTCTTTATGAATGTCTACTTGCAGTTGGGTTTTCTCAGAATTCTGCATGTTTTAAGTATGCATGAGGTCATGCTTTGTATTTTCCATTTTCAGCAATGTTTTTCTGTGTGCTGGTGATTTATAGCCCTGGTTGTTGTAGCTTCTTTTCACAGTATTTAGAAGATTCAATTTCTTTTTCTACCTGATCCTTTGCTCTATGCCATCTCAAGAGAGAGAGAGAGAGAGAGAGAGAGAGAGAGAGAGAGAGAGAGGTTAAAAAAGGGGTTGTATATGAAAGGAGGTAGGTGGGAAACTGACTTGGCTAGAAACAAAACCTACAGGTGACTATAATTTCCAGGGAGGGAGCTTGAGTGTTCCAGAGGAACACTGGTCCGGAGAGAAGCAGGCACAGGCTCTGCCTCTCCTTTCTCAGGGTTCTCAGGACACCAGCCCAAGCACCTCTAACTGATCTTCTCTCCATGATTCTTGGTGTTGTTATCATTTAATTTTGGATAATGAGTAACTCAGGGACAACTAGGTCTTTACTATGGGGTAGTTTCTAGTTTTTATAACTACAGAGTCCATTGTACATACAAAGCCTTTGGTGGCAAGACTAACCAAATCATGCACTATGCCAAAGAAAACTCATCAGCTACCTCCTTATCAGGATCCTTCCATTACAAAACAACGTATAAGATTTGAGAAGCAGTTTTCCTCATTTCTATTCGAGCTGGTCAACCCTTCCTCTTAGATGAGGTAAGCATTAGTGTTTTCTGAGATACAACAGAAGAGGGAGGAGGGCATGAATCAAAGTTGTTTCTCTAAGAGGAAGTTTTACCAGTTGAGAAATGACTAATTTGTGAAGTAAGGATGTGACCTCATGGGCCAAGAGGATTGCAGGTGAGCATTAGCTTTTATAATTAATTATTAATGCACAAGTATTTAACTTTTGGTTCTACTGAGGCTTAACAGAATCACAAAATGTTAAAGGTTACTTTATAGAAAGATTGTACAAGTGTTTAACAATATATTTAAGACACAGTATTCCTGGGAACCTCTGCAGCACACCCCCCCCTTTTCATTTTTTTTTCAGAGTTAATTTTCTCTTTGGCCCAACTGTGGTGGCACACACCTTTAATTTCAGTACCGGGAAGGCAGAGGCAGGTTGATCTCTGTGAGTTCAAGGCCAGCCTGGTCTACAGAGCAAGTTCAAGGACAGGCTCCAAAGCTACATAGAGAAACCCTGTCTTGAAAAAAAAAAAGTGTTCTTTGTTAATCATCTTTCTGTACTACTTCAAAATGGGTCTTAACCTAAAATAGGAACACTATTTCGTCTGCATAGTGAAATCTCTCTCTACTTTAGATGACTTTATGTGATTTATTTTATTTTTGCCTTTGATCATTTTTTTTTTAAAACTGTGACTACCTAGTGTCTGTGAAAACTGGGATAGACCAATTTCTGTTTTATTCATCTGTTTTTTTCCCCCTCCTATTACACAAAGTCTCCTAACCAAACAATAGAGTCCTTTGAAAATGCAGGGAAATGTCTCCCTCCCCAGATTTCCGGATTGCAAACTCAGGAGCTGGTCTCTCAGATCCTGGTACCAGCCCTCCTCAGCCTGGGGCAAGACACCCTTCAAAAGAAATGTTCGTGGATCTTTGGTGAAGTAACAAAAGCTACACTCATGGCTGGAAAACAAGTTGAGCTAAAACAACAGCACTAGGTGGATGGCTGTGCTGTGGAGGAGGATGGGAGTGAGTCAGTGTTGCCTTACAAGGCTGAAGATCACCACGGTTACTGTGTAAAACTCAGGATTGCCTATTGGCTTGCTATTTGTCTGCTTCCCTTCCCTGCATTTAAAAATTACTACTTTTTTTTTCTTTTCAGTATTGCTAGAGATTGAACCCACACCCTTGCTTATTACAAGGCAAGTGTCCTATTACTGAGCTACATCGCCTAGCCCCAAATATTGAGTCTTTCAGATGTAAAAGTAGCTGCTGAGGTGTTTGTATAATTCAGCAAAGTAAGATTTTCTAAAAAATTGTTTCTACTAGAGTTGAATATGTGGCCTTATGCTTGCTAGGCCAACACCCGACCTTTGACCATGTCATCCACCCTATATTTGCCTTTTATTTTGAGACAGTATCTCCCTAGATTGCCAAGGCTGACCCTGAACTTATAGCACAGTCAGGCCTTGAATGTTTCATGGTATAGTAGAATAGCTGAGATTATAGGCCTGTGCTGTCACATCTGACCTGGCTAAGAAACAGTGTCATGTCATTTGATACATACAGCATCAAATATTAGTTGTACTGTCCACAAGGCAGAATTATACTTACTTATGTTCTTGCCCCATACTGTAAGAAACAAGACCTTTACTCTGTAATAATCAATTCAAGAGACTGGTAGAAGCAGAACAGTTTTGAATGTACAATTCTGCAGAAAGGGGTGCTAGCATAAAGAAAAAGCAAAAATGGTTTGGTTGCAGTATTGACTGAGGCTGTGGTCTTTAAAGTCCCCGATAATGAGAAATTCCAGCCTCTTTTCCCCCATAGGGTGGTATTCCCTGGAGTTACAGGCTGTGTACTATTGGTTCATGATACAAACCTTTGTCTGATCCTTGGTCTGGAGCTTGCCTCCCTTTCCTTGGTCTCAGTCACAGAGCATACTGACAGCCACTTTCCAACTCTCAAGAGTTTTGAGACAGGCAAGCACTAGCTGCCAGCAGATGAGAGGGGCCTAGAGTCACTTGCTTATCTAACTCTTTGATGAATTCCAAGCACACCTCATACTGAAAATAGACCCTAACAACTTAATGCTTACCTTAACTCGTCGTTTTCCGTGTTCATAAACATGGGCTCTTAGTATAACTGGCAGTCATTGTCACTGTTTCTGAAGAGCAGGTCTGTGAAGAGAGACATTTTAAGAACACAGAAAATGCTTTTAGTTACATGAATGTGCCCTACAATTTAATGATTATACTGTGAATTAAATATGGTGTTACTACAGAGCCCAAGGGATGGCTTATTTGGTAGATCTTGACAGGCTTCATTTTCTAGATGGGTTTAGCAATCTTGTTTTCATATGTGTTTTGATCTTGCAGTAGGGTTTCAAGTTGATTTAGAAAAATAATGGGCAAAAATAGGCAGGAGCAGATTTCATATTCATTTCTTCATAGGATCAAGGGCTTGTTCTCATTATGTTGGGGAATCGTAATCCCAGCCTTGGCATCATGGCATGCAGTTTAATTTCACTTCACTGAGTTATTCAAAATCCCTTTCATTATGTAAAGTGTACATAGGCCACTGCTACTCTACACCATTGACTTTCTACTTCTGCTGTTTCCATGGGAAGGTCAGGGTTCCATAACTTTCATAAACAGGAATCCAGGGACACAATGAACAGGAACTGTTCTGAGTCACTGCAGGGAATACAGAGTGAGTTTAAGTTGGGTGTCTGCTGAACATGGTGAAGAGGCAGAATAGGTCTGTTTTTCTGGAGCTCAAGGTACTGACTAATAAGGGCCAAATCCAAGAGTAGGGATGAATGAGGTCAGCTCATTACACACGAGGCTGTGCCTTGGAGAACAGGTGGCCATGCCTGTAAGAGGCAAGCCAGAGATCTGAAGGAGGCTGCGCCGGATGTGGACTTTTCCTTAGTAACCCAAGTACATTGTCTCGTGTGAATTCCTCCCAACCTTTAGCTGAGTCACAGGATTTTTATACAGATTCCTCACATATGTGAGGACAAGAATAGGGAAGATAAGACATGAAAGGAATTATATCTTGTATGTATATATGTATGTATGATGGGTTTATACATATATTTATATAGGTAATTTGAGACAAGCTCACAATCCCCCATGCCTCTGCCTCCAAGTACTGGGATTACAGGTGTGTGGCACCATTCTCAGCAGGAGTGCCCTCTTGAAAGAATATATATACAAGGAAAGAATGCAGGAAGGGAGTTGTAAAGACCTAGAGTCTATATTGTTTACTTATTTAATTTTGACTTATATTCTGTATGAATTCCTTCACTACTATAAAACCCCATCACCTTTAGTATAGTTAGTATAAGTTATGCTATGCTTCTGGTCTCCATTTTTCAAATTTACTTATGAATGTGGCAGTTAATCTTTTCTCCAAAGGCAGTGCACAGATGGATACTTTGTATAGTTAGGCACATTGTACTTGTCTCTAAGTAACCCCAACATCAAAAGGCCAGGGCAGGAGGATATTTAGTTTATGGCCAGCCTGGGCTATATAGCAAGGTCCTATACTAAAAAGGGGAGGAGTTAGACATCACAAACTGGATTTCTGTGTTCTCTTAAATCTTCAGGGTTGGTTATCTGGAAATGAAGAAGCAAAAGGCCATTCTAAAGAGAATGAGATCTAGAAGTATAGATTCAGAAACAGTGGGGCAAGGAGTCTGGTACACATGTGTCAACACAGTTCTTTCCCTGGTTCTGTCTGGACCAGCTGGTTTGGGCAGGGACAAGGATGATCCATGTGTTGAGTCATCCATCTACCTGTGGATTTGTGAAAATATATTGTGGAGGAATGAGAACCCAACAGTGTATAGGCCTGTTGTGTGTCCACGATGGGTCTGAAAACATAGGTAACATGGGAAAACAAGCACTATGCTTAGTGACATTGGAGTGTCTGTCCCCTGGGGTCAGGCTTACTACCTCCCAGAAAGTATAGACTAATGTGATACTCAGTAGCTTGATCCACCTATAATTAACCTTCAGGCTTTTGGCTCAAGACTAATTGAGTTGATGCTCCCTGGGTTCATAGTTACCAAGAATATGTGATTTATGTCCCAGCAGAATGCTGACATAGTCATTTATAAGAGTAGACATCATTGGTATTAACCTTAGGCTTATTGAAGCATTCCTTCTCCTTTAAAGACTACTCAGCAAGGACTACTCAAAACACAGGCTCAAGAGACAAACCTGCCCAGCTTAGATGCCCATTCTCTCATTTTCTAACTGTGTGGTCTTGGACAGGTTTTGGACTTAGATGCCTGTTCTCCTCTCACTTTCTAGCTGTCTTGGACAGGTTTTGGACTTTCTCAGTTCTTTAGTTTTCATATTTATAGAATGCTCTGGGAAATTAAACAAGTCTTTGGAGTATACTGAACACTTTGTTAGTATAAAGTTGCTTTTATTATTGTCTGTTTGGGGGGGCATCCTGTGGACTTAAGGTTGTTTGGAGGTGTATGGTAACAGAAAAAGATGTTAGGTGCCTTGAATGGGTAAAGGCTTTGGGCTAACTGGGCTGATACTCGTGGTTTTGACAGTCATGGAACATGGTTGCAGACCCTTCCTCTACTGTCATTCTGACAGTTGGGAGCCTTCTGCCAGTGCTTGGGTGGATTCCCCATACTGATGCTTCTGAAACCTTGGTTTTTCTTTTCTTTTTTTTTTTTTTAAGGCAGCCTCTTTGTACTTATATTCTTCCTAAAGCAAGGTTAATATTTACATTTACTAAAGCATTGCTGCCCTGAAGTTGACCTCTTTGGTTCTTGCATAATTCATTGTTTTGATTCAAAAGGGTAATTCTGTGGGCCCCAGTATACTTCTTGTTCCGAAATCCTTGAAGGAAAAAAACCTGAGTGAAAAATTCAAAGTAGGAAAGTATAGATATATGAGGAAATATGTAAAGAGAAAAAGGCCAAATGCTTGTTGATCTCTCTTCTCTCTTCTCTCTTCTCTGCTCTCTCCTCCTCTCTCCTCTCTCTCTCTCTCTTTCTCTTTCTCTCTCTCTCTTTCTCTCTCTCTCTCTCTCTCTCTCTCTCTCTCTCTCTGTGTGTGTGTGTGTGTGTGTATGTGTGGTGTATATGTGTGTGTGTAGACAGGCTCACTAAGTAGCCTAGGTTGGCATGGCTTATAAATACCTTATTTTTTATAGCTAATATTTGTAAGACACTTGATATAATTTGTTTATATACATTATTTTTATTTAGTCTCTGTGTTATCCGATACTATTTCTTCCTCCTCCTCCTTTTCTTTCTTCTTCTTATCCTGTAGTCCAGGCTGATTTCAGACCAACAGTAATCTTGCCTCATCCTTTGTGAGCTACCATACCCAGCGGAGAGTTGATAATTGTATCACCATTCTGTAGATCAATGGGGAATGAGGCTTTAATGGGATTGGAATTAGCAACCATATCTGCTGGTTGTAAACCTTGTTCGGTGAGTCTCTTCTTCTAAGAACTCCATTATGTCAAAAATAGAGCTCTGTCTTGGGCCCCTGTGAAAACAGAATTATCCATTTACATGTAAAGTCATTCCTGTGTCTAAGGTCCCTGTTATAGGAGCCATGTGGCTTCTTTCTTTGGCTATACTTGACACTAATGGGTATTATTATCTTCATATGCCACTGGTCCTCTTTCAGACCCCAGATTCTTTTACTGGGCTTGCAATTGATAACCCAGAAGAGCATCCATCACCCAGAATAAATAAGAAGCACTTTGCAGGCCAGGGTCTTCTGCTATCTCACCAGCCCTCCTGTCTTCAGCAACAGAATGGGTTCCTCCTGGCCAATTCCTTCTTGGCAAAAGAAAAGAATGACCAAGAAAACATCATTGGATTCAAAGGAGAAAAAGAAAAGAAATCTGTCAAGTTAATTAAGAGAAAACATTCCCTTGACCCCTTGCTTTTATTGTTGTTTGTTTGTTTTCTGTGCTCTCACCCAAGGTGAGCCATTCTTCTCCCCTTAGGGTGCCACCTCCCTTTCATGTTTCAAGCAAATAGGAAGGGACCAAGTGCAAAAGCATAGGGCAAGCAAACTACTTATTTTAATACCCATTTGGCAGTTTTCCTGTTGCTTCTCCATTTAGGAAACATTTTCTTTTACTTCTGCTCATTATCACAGCTTTGACATTCATGTCATTAACAGAATGTCATTTTGCAAGGTACTGGATTAGGAGCAGCCAGCAATATAACATACTGAATGGAAGAGACTGGCTTATTGCCACATGACCTCACTCTGTAGAAGGAACCAAGTGGAGCTCTGATGGGACCTTTGCATGTTTGTCTTTTGTGTTCCAGTGGCATCAGCCCATGGAAGCAGGGACAGCTCACTGGTGGGCAGAATGTTATGTCAAACTGCTATAGAAAAGCAAAATGCCTTTGAGCTGGGAGGTGTTAAGCCTCCCAACTATTTATTCTTGGTTGTAAACTTCTGCTTAGTGTCATGCAAAAGCCGTTTCAGGACTCTAGAAGTAAAGTCCCTTCAGTGGGTCAGCCCTGGGAACCCTAGAGAACTCTTTTTATTTGGGCAAGTGGTATTTAGTTGTTCATCTAAAGTATACTAATGGGCTAAACATTGAATAGCTCTATTGACAACAAGATGAAGCTGCTGGGGTATATGTTTGTAGTTTGGTAATTGAACCTAAGGCTTCACACATCCGAGACACACACTTTGCTTCTGAGCTATATTCTCAGCCTGAAGTTTAATTTCCATTTGAAGAAGTGTAAAATGGATAAATCAATATTATGCTACTGCATCTGTGATTCATACACACACACACATGAATTACATATATATGAAATATACATATATTTATTTTTAATAGAGACTATGTGTATAAAATATAATAAAAATTTGAATATGAGAACAACTTCCAAAGTAGCTCTCTAATGCTAATGAGCATTTATTAAAACCAGTATAAGTAAAGCCAGAAGCAGTGGTGCACACCTTTAATCCCAGAACTAGTGAATCTCTGAGTTTGAGGCCAGCCTGGTCTACAGAGCCAGTTCCAGGATAGCCAGGGATATACAGAGAAACCCTGTCACGAAGAAACAAAAACATAGATGATATACAGCAGGAGAAGATTAATAAAAGAAGATTGTAACATTAAACTATTGGATTTATTATTTTTTTACACCTACTACTTTCTAAGTTTTATTTTCGAAGATTTATTTCTTATCATGCCTGTTTTACTAATTGGGATAATTCAGTGCCACTAAACTGACTATGGTCATTTTTATATTAAGATTTGAATAGACTTTTCTGCTGCTTAGGAAAATATACATTAAATTGTGAGATGGATATTCCCATATTATATGCAAAACATGGAGGTTAAAAAAAACAAACAAACAACTAGGTATGGTACATATACTTGGAATCCCAGTACTTGGGAGAATTGGGAGTTTGAGACCAGCCCTTCCCTGTAACACACAGGTTGGGAAGGGTTGAGAAGGGGTTATTAATGTTGCCTCTAGTTTTCCTCAATTCCCCAGTGGGTCCATAGAGTTCTCTTTGGTGCTGACATAGCTACCCAAAAGCTTGGGTGTTTGTCCCTTAGCAATTTAATCCTGACCTTTCATCCAGTTAGAAAACTGGTTCCTCTAAGTTCCTCCTCTCCCTAAACTCTTACTCCTTGTCACTTTGATGGCCCCGGGGCCAGTAGGCCTAGCCAGGTGATAACATCACTTTATCTTGGCAGAATGGATGAGACCTTTCCAGTCTGGAATGAGCCCTTACAACCTTTGGGGAACAGTCATCCCTCCAAGCAGTTTCCCAAGACCAGGACAAGCCCTTCAGCTCTTATACCAGAGATAATAATTATCTGCCTTTGTAGTCCCCCTCTTCCCATCCAACATTCCTAATTTGAAGTCTTTTATCTTTACATTATATCATGACCTTAATCCAAAAGTCTTGTCAATCCTTGACTCTTAGCCTTTAAAGACCCCATGTAAATAGATGCATGACCTGATGATGTGAGCCCTCCTCCTGGAGTGGGTCTGCAGACCAGGTAGGTACCTCTTAGGATTCCTTTTAGTGAACATAAACTGCACTAAAAGCCTGAAGGATGTTGAGACTTAGGTTCTCACTTTCGAGGCTCTTAACGTCTACCATTGAATCTGCCCAGCTCTAAGCCCATTAGGTCATTCACATTCCTACTTGATATTGGTGCTTCACTTACCCTCTCTCTCAATTAATCTGCGGACTGCATTGTAGTGCCCCTCAGAGTGATAGGTATTCCACAGATTTGTGTGTGTTCTCAGTTGCATGCTTAGCCTGACTCCATCCAGTAGGAAGGTACTACACTGTAATACCACATCAGTTTGGTATTATAAATTCAACTGATGCTTCAAGTTAAATTATAAACTTCTTCATGGCAGAAACTGCATCTAGCTACTGCCTCAAAATACCTCATAGCCAGGCATAGTATCTTGAGTTTAATGAGGCAGACATCTACTAAGGAGGCAGATCTCTATTAGTTTTAGGCCAGCGTAATCTAAATTGCAAGTTCCAGGCCAGCCAACACCTGGTCTCAAACAAAACAAAATAAAAACTGGTGTACCTTTAGCTGAGGTTACTGTAGTTACCATAGTTGCTGGAATATAACACCGTGTCAGCTACCTTCAATCACATGATAATAGTGTGACTCATAACTCATCGTATCAGCCATATCACGGTAGCTGTACTGGCCTGTCCATCTTTGAAAGAGCCTATGCCTGGCTATGAGGTATTTCCTCTGTGAAGACAGAAAATTGGGCCCAACCTCAGTATGGGCTTATCTTAATGGATTGGTATTTCCAAGAAGCACTGAATGAGATACATATATACATATATACATATATATATATGTGTGTATATGTGTGCTATGCATACATATGTTATATATATATGTATGTATATTTGTGTATAATTTTTCCAATTACTTCCCTCAGAAGTTTTGAAAGCTTAAACCCTCAGACTTCCATGTAGCTGTTGGAATCTGTTTATACTTTTCCCTCATAACTGAAGACAGTATGACTAGTTATTCATTCCTAGTATGATTTGTGCCTCTAGGAAGAATGTCTCTGATGATGGGAAGCTTAGTTCATGTGTCAAGCTTGTCAGTAGGGACCTCTCCTTGTATCCATGCATGGTCATTGTGCTGATGCAAATACAAAATGGCCTAAAGCACTCGGGTTGGTCTTGTCACAGCATCTACACTAGCTATGTTTCCAGCATCCTGAAGGCAAGGGTTAATATATAGTGTTCTCATGAATCTGGGGGCCATCTTGGTCGGTTTTTTTAGTTTTGTTTTTCTTAGATTTATTTATTTATTTTATGTGAATAAGTACTCTATCTACATGTATGCCTGCATGTCAGAAGAGGGCATCAGATCTCATTACAGATGGTTGTGAGCTACCATGCAGTTGTTGGGAATTGAACTCAGGAACTCTGGAAGAGCAGCCAGTGTTCTTAAGCTCTGAGCCATCTCTCCATCTCCTTCTTGCTCAGTTTTAAAAAGGGAAATGTTATATTTCAAAGCAGACTCATGAGACCTGGAGTGCCTCTAGGCTGCATGTCGGCCTTGCTTCCTAGCTGTCCACCTTGCTTCTTCCTTCAATAGCTTAGCATCCAGAATGATTTTCTTAAAACTAAAGTCAGATTATGGTCAGAAACTTCACCAGTTTCCCTTTCTCTGACTAAATTCAGATTCTCGATACTGTGATCTACAACCCTGATCTCTGCATTGTCTTCCTTCTACTGTCCAGCTATCTAGGGTACTCATCTGCTCATCACCTTGGCATGCTAGCATACTTCTTTCTGTTCTTGGGACCCACTTGCCTCAGGGCCTTTGCTTATCCTGTGTGCTCATTCTCTCAGTTTCTGGTCTTATCAAATATCACCTCCCCAGTGAGGCCTTTCCTGAACATCTACTTAAAATCATGACTTCTCATACCTGTACCCTTAGCCCCAGTTTTTGCATTATTTCCACCCCATCATCATCCCACAGGTGATGAATGTTACTGTATATTGTGTGTATTATTTACTTCAACTCCAGGAAGAAGCTATGGATTTGTTTAGAACAGTGTCTATCTTAATGTGTCTACACACTGAACAAATAGTTATTAACAAAAGCCTAAGAAGACTTGATTTAGTGAGCCACAGGGAAGAACTCAGCAGGTGTATCATCTTGAAATGAGTGACAACACATGTGGGGCAGAGGAAGAGATTGTAAAGGTTTGCTCTCTGCTTCCTTTAGGCAGGAATAGTGCTTGCCCAGCCAGTTGTTCCTTGTGACTTAGTGCTATTGAATTAAAGTGCTGGAGATGTCAACTGAAGGTGCCCAAAAAAGGGATTGCTTGATCCACAGGAGAAAGACAAAGTCTTTATGAGAAATGTCAGCTGGAAGAAGGTAGAGATATGACTTAGAGTGGGAGGAGCAATACCAGGACCTAGGGGAAAAGTGTCCAAAGACTTTAGGAAACATTGGCCTGGTTTTGCACAATATTTTTCCTTCAAATACATTCTTAAGAATTTTGCAATCAGATTTTCAAAAGCACAGAGTCCTACATATTCATTGTTGTAAGGAGAAGAAAGAAATGTCCACAATCTGTAATTTTACTGCACTTAAGAATCCTAAAATTTTCTAATGGATAATCTCAAAACTAAATGAAGTAGACCCATTATTATGTTGCCATGGTTAAAGCTCAAAATTACAATGTTGGGTAGAAAAAAAGTAAGATATATATATATATATATATAATATATATATATATATAGTGCATATTGCACGCTAACTAAGCTATAGCTTATCTCAAAGTTAAAAACATGACTGTCATATGATGTGAACATATTCAAAGATTTATTTAACTTATCAATTAATTAGAGCAATAATAACATACTCAGACATATGCAAATGAGTTTTTAAATGAACATATATTTATATGCATCCAGAAGCTATGAAATGAAGTTGCTTGTAGATGTGAAACCACTTTCTGTCTTATAGGACATTGAATGTCTGAGGTCATCTTTCTATGGAGGGAGTCAGTTGAACTTCAATCAGACAGACTCATTCAGGGACAGGAATGATTGTATTGCTCCCAAATCTCAACAGCTTTGACTGCAATGGCATTTTACTATATAGCACAGTCAGTAGAAAGACTGAGATGTGTAGGTCTTAAACACATTCATTCTCTTTGTGTGTAATTCCAAGTCTTTCTCAGTGTCTCCCCCATATATGAAAGTAATAGTGAAAATGTAAAATTATAGCATAATTCTGATAATAAAACATATATTTATACATATATGCTGCCATATTAATAATGAATGGAAGCTAGGGATGTACTTTTAGAGTGCTAACCGCAGGAAGCCCTGGGTTTGATTCCCAACAACACATTAGCCAGACGTGGTGTTTACAGCCTGTAATCTCAGCACTTCATACTTGGGAGATAGAGAGTCAGAAGTCTGAGGCCAGCTTAGGGACATGAGGCCAAAGATATTTAGGGAGTGGAAAATTCTCTTGTTAAAAAAGATTCGAAAAAGATACAACAAATGATATAATTATTCATTCCAGGATGGTTGCAACTGTTGGATATCTTTCTCTATTTTAAAACATTGCTTGGATCTAGAAACTAGTTTCTCACTGTTTTTCTCACATGGACAAACCCCTTGATTTTAAATATATAGAAGCTGAAATCTCTGGTATATATAACAGCATTTATCTGGCAGCTCATTACAGCATTTTTGCCTCCTGGTGATGGCCAGTCTCCACTACTGCAGCCTTCCTCTGTGTTTAAGGAATGTTCAGATGGTCAGATTCAGTCGTGGTGTGAGGAAATGACTAGCAGATGTTCCCGAATAGTTCAGCTTTGGTCTGTAATTGGTCTCCTGTGCAAAATTATCAAAATCTTCATCAAGGTAGAGTGATAAGCTGGAGCCAACTTTGCTGCTCTCTTCTTGGTGGTCAGTGACAGGTTGTCCTCACTGTTGACCTTTCCAATCAGCTGCAGAAGAAACAATTCCATCCAGTGGGGGGTTTGTCTGCTCAGTTGTTTTACTATGATCAGACATATTAAGAACTCGTGTTTCTCTGTAAATGTAGTTTAAAATTTAGCTGAATTTTAGCTACCTGGAATAATTTAAAAAATTCAAGGCCTGCTGGACTTTCAGAGACATGGTAGGTGGTGGGTAATAGGTTCTTCTACCATGAGACAAGTGACCCATCCAGGTGCCAAACAGTAACTGAGCCCCCGAGCCTTTTTGAGAGAAACCTGAGCTTAAAGATAACTTGGGCAGACATGGGGTGTGGGTTTTCTGGACCAAAATTGCCTTCCTTTCCTACCATCAGCCTGGGCTTTCTTAGATGATAAATTCTTTTCTTTGTCATCCAAACAATCAGAAGGCCTGCTAGCAGTCATTACCATGCAGACAAGCTTTGTGAACTGTCTTGGTGATGGCAGTGAACTTAGGAGCAGGAGTGGTTCCCTGTTCAATCTTCATGTCATATACCAGCACAAAAAGCATGCAGCCAATCACAGTGCTCACATCACCCCAATGTTTGCCCTACTGTCCAAAAGAATGACACCTGTTCTTACACACAGGACCCTGTCTTGGTCATGTGCTTCCCAGTCTTCAGTGGCCTTGCAGGCTATCTCACTCAAAAGTATTGTCATCATCTTCCTATCATCCTGTTCCTCCCAGGTCTGCAGTGGGTAGAGTGCACTTTCTGTGCTGGGGGCAGGGGTCGGGGGCAGATAGAGAGAAAGGAGGAGATGGGGGAGAGAGAGAGAGAGAGCCTTCTTTCTGTACCTCTTCCTTGTCCCTTGGTGGATCTTTTCAGGGAGGAACCAGGGGATGAGTAAGAGTGCAGACCATGGATGATCAACCTCTGTCCTAATCCAGTTTATCTCTGCCTTTGTCTCAAAGTTGTATGCAACTGTCTTCTTGCTAAATTCTGGCTTTACAAGGAAGGAATACTGGTGTGCTGTTGTGTGACTAAAATAAGGACAGTCACCACCTAAACTCTGTTGGGTGAACAGAGCATACTATGTGCTAGAAGAGTAAGTTTTCTTTTGGGTTGCTACCACTAGAGATCTGCGATGGAGGTACTTTGGAGGAATGAACACTGCTTACACTATTAGGATTTTGGGGAGGGTGAGAAGAAGGCTTTATCTTAAGCGTCAGGTAGGAAGAATGCATTTCTGGGTGGAGTAGATGCAGCATGAGTAAGTAAGTCTCTTCAGTTTCTTTTTTGACCTTTGTGCCTGAGGATCCAAAGTAGAGAAAATAATTTACAAGGTTCAGTTCCAGAAATCGGGATGAATTATGAGAGATTTGTGCAGGAGAGAAGTGGCATTACTGTTTGACTTGGTTGGTTATCCCAGTTTTTCTCATGGATAACTGCTTGGGGAGAAGTGAGAGGAACTTAGTCACTCTGATGAAAGGGAGGAAGGTGTGTGTGTGTGTGTGTGTGTGTGTGTGTGTGTGTGTGTGTGTGTGTGTGTGCCCCAGGTATTTCACAAATCAGTGTACAATCAAATGCCCCTTTACTTTTAATAATCTTAGAAGTAAATTCATTGGGAGGCCAAAATCCTATATCCTAAATGTAGAGGCTTGTCTTGTGCACATGTGGGACTCTGTTGTGACCTGTTTCCTCACTCTGGTTTTACCACATTGAAGCAGCTTATGTCTACAGGGTTCCTCTTGGATTATTGAGAGAGTTCAGAAAGTTCCCAGTGTGTTACAGTTTTACTATTACCTCCAGCTCCAGTGGAAGTTGTCAGAGGTTATGGACACTTAAATTATGTTGTGTGCGATGAAATAGGTCTCTTACTATTTCAATAAAACCCACTTTCAGGATTTACTTACATGTTTCTTTTTAAAGATTATTTAAATCACCCCTTTAGTGCTTGCTAATGGATCTTAAATAACTGATATAATCTCGAGAGTTTTTTATTTTGCTTTTCCATTATTTTGCTTTCTGTAAGAGTAGTATATAGGGCAGTCTATATGATTCTTAGGAAAACTCATTTTTAAGTTTTCTTTACGAAGTAGCCCTTCTTGATTTTAGTTTTAGGGTAGTCAATTTAATATGTGACTTTAATATTACCATCCATATGTAAGGTATTTATTAGGTTACTGTTTGTGTTGGTACGCATTTATCATTCATTTTATTTACATATAAGAACACCAATAATTAAATATGCTGAGAAAGTATTTAATTACATAGATTAAATAGTAAATGTGAAAATACAAATGCCTATTTTTGTAATAACTAATCTGAATTTTAGTTAATTTGTTCAAGTGTATTGAAATTTCCAGGATATGAATTTATCATTTCTCATTTCTTTGATGAACATTGACAGACTAATATATTTAGTGGTCCCTTCCTGAAGTGAAAGGAGGCATTACTTTGAGTTAACACTAAATATATTCTGCAGTATCTTTTAAAAATAATCAGACTATCTGACTTAATGATTATGAATTTAATAGCTTGAGAATACAGTTCATGATAGATGAGTTGATAATATCGCAGTCTACCTTCCTAATTAACTATCAGGGGTCTATCATTATTCAACAGCTTCTTTAAGGCTAAGTAAACATGATGTTAATTAAACTCACTGATAATGCTAGGGGATGCTGAATGCTGCAACAAGGAAAAGACACCCATGCAGCCTGACCTTAAGAAATGCTAAGTATGGGAATGTTGGCAATGATAACAGGCAGCAAACATTAAGTAAACTGACTCCCCAGTCAGTGTTACTGAGAGAAATTGGTACAGGTTTGAAATGTGTTCTCTGAAGATTAGGAATAAGCCTTTTAAATAATCTACTTTATTTTTCTATTGCTGAGGATTTAAATCTAGGGTTCTCTTACATGCTAGACAAGTGCTTGATTACTGAACTATTCCTGGGGCCTTTTGTAGTTGTTTTGTTTGTTTGTTTTTGAGAAACAGTCTCACTACATTGCACATGCCAGCCTTGAACTTGCTCTGGACTGCAGGTCAGCCGTATGTTTGCAATCTTTTGGCTTTAGTCTTCTGCATGGCTGGGATGTCACTAGCATCACCAGACTCTGTTGAAGATATTTTATACGAACTCTGAAATGTCAAATCCTCCATATCATTTAGAGGCTTTCAGAAGGCTGGCCTCACAGGGCCTCCTGTGGATTAAGACTGCAAATTACAGTCAAGTCTTACAAAGGGGGAAGGTGGCACCCAGTAGACTCAGAATGCCCTGAACACTTTTTGGTGAAGTTGAGGAGGTGTCACTTTGGAGTCATTACTCTTTCTGGATACTGGATTGATCAAGGAGAATAAATGGGCTAATGTATATTGAAGGAAAGCAAACAAATGCAAGAAAATATCCACTTCACCATCACTGGGTATTTACTGTGGTCTTTGTGCATGTTACTTTGTACATATTACTTTGAAATCTAGCTATTTATCTGATAATTCCTTACTGGTAGAAATGGTAAAATTTAGGTGCCTTGTATCTCTACATAATAATCCATTTACTGGATATTCACGTTATAGTCAATAACTGAGTGTGTTAATGAGAAGATGCCATCACTGCGGTTTTAAAACGATGAAATCTATCTTCCTGTTTTTAAAATGTACTTTAATAAGTACATAATAAAATGTACTTTAAAATCCCTTTAATAAGGGATTCGAATGTAGTATACAAGATGAAAAATGAGAGAGCGGTAAGCTGCACTTATCATAGGCATCAGCTGTTTTATTGACAAAAGACACAAATATGAAATTTGTCTAAATAATTAGACTTTTAATTAGTGCATCATTGTAAGATTAATGTCATCCACTTCATCGCATATGACTTCTTATTAGAAATTTCATGTCAACAGAGATGCTACCTGTGGTTTGCTAATCTGAATCCTTAATTTATCACTTGTGTGTGTGGCATGGCACATATTTGTAGAGGCAGACATGAGCCAAGAGAAGACATTTGACCATGGGTCTGCTGTGCTGAGGAATACTGATGATGCCATGCTGTATGAATATATTATGGTTTTCCCCATTCAGTGGTTAGGCTTCAATTACACATTGGTGAGCACACAATAGTTCTTGTGTTAGCCACAGCATGAAGAGGCCCTGGAGGGTGTGTATGATTGTCTGTGTCAGCTTTGAAAATGCTCAAATATTATTGGTGTTTTTCTTCACCTGGTTTTTCTTTCCTTTTGACAGTTGCCGAACAAGCAACCGGAAAAGTTTGATAGGCAATGGCCAATCACCAGCATTGCCTAGACCACACTCACCTCTCTCTGCCCATGCAGGTAACTGATGACTCTGTCTTGTCTTATTTCTTTTGTGATCTTTTAAAAAAACAATCCAGAGCTTCTTAGACCCACATGTGTCTTTTTATCTCCCTAGGGTTTCCCTACAATTTTACTCCTAAGTTCTTTCTGAGATAGCAGATTAGAATTCCATTGTATTTCAAGCTCTTTGTAATTAAATTTTCTCTGTTACTAAAATTTGTAACACTGTCAGATCTGTATATCCATTAGGAAATATCTTTAGGGGTTGCAAACATGACTGAATGAGGAAGAAAAATGTTCAGAAAGGGTCAGCGTGGTCCCACTAAAACTGAACTTCGTGAATGTATTGAAATAGCCAGTCATTGTCTAGTCCAGTGGTTCTCAACCTTCCTACTGCTGTGACACTTTAATACAGTTCCCCATGTTTTGGTTATCCCTAACCATAAAATTATTTGCATTGCTACTGCATCACTGTAATTTTGCTCCTGCTAAGAATCATAATATAAGTATCTGATATGCAGCATATCTGCTATGTGACTCCCAAAGGCGTCATGACCCACTGGTTGAGAACCGCTGTTCTAGATCATCAAGGTGCAGGAGAGGCTGGAGATCTCATGTCCTTACAGAATTATTAGGAAGGTAGAAGCATATGCTTAAAACTGTTTGGTAGAAATGGTTTCCCATGCTTTTTATTTCAAATCTGTCTAAAGTGAGGCAATGAGGAGAAGGCTTATGCTAACTGAAAAGTTTGTAAGAGTTTGAAGAAACTACTTGACCAAGATGTTGAAGATGGCTAAGATTTGAGCAGGGCAAGTAGCAAAGGGATGAAAGAAAGAACTCTCCTAGCATTTGGAATGGTCATGCTTGACATATACTAAAGAAACAGGAAAAGGGGGCACTTTGTGCCCACACATAGTAATTGATTTCTACTTACACATTTTTTTAAGATATAGCAGTGGCTCCGTATGCTTGTGAGAATATGCCATTAACTATTATTTAATACACCGATCCATTTTTTATTAATCTGGAACATGTACTTAATGAGGAATGAAATTAGTATTCAAGATGAAAAATGAATGCTTGGTGAGGCACAGAAAGATGGAAAAGCAAGTGAATGTTGAAGAATAGAAAGGTTTTGGGCTTTGTCTTTTTAGGATGTAGAAGGAGATCTGGCTGTAGGAGTTATGTTCACGATGGGTTCCTGGATGAGGTAGTAGCCCTGCTTCCATGGCAACAAGTGGAAATTCTAGTGTGTGATGCCAGTGAGGTCTTGGTTTCAGCACTAAGTGTCTGGCTATCCAGCAGTGTCTGGCTACAGAGGTCTTTGCAATATGAGATGAAGCTGCCTCTATGGGTAGAAGGAGAGAAAGACAGGCAGATGTTCCTATGAAATGATATTTTGTCCTTAATTATTACCAGAACTAAAAGGTGTCACAGGGTTTGTGGGCAGTAATGGTTCTTGCCACCAATCCTGATGACCTGGGCTTGACCCCTGGAACACACACGATAGAAGGAAAGATCGGTTGTCACTATGTGCCCTCTGACCTCTAAAAATGCTTGGTTACACCCATGTGATATGCACATGGGTGCACATACACACTAAATAAATAAATGTAAAAATTAAAACAACTTTCAAGTTGTCTAGGTGAAAGGGAAAAAGCAAATTGTTAAAATTATGATACAGTAAAAGGACTACAGTGTCCAGAAACGTTTCCTCCAGTGACAGCTCTAGAGGAGGGGCTTGTTACCCTCCAGCAGTGGAGGCTTTCACCATTCCTCAGCATTTCAAGCAGCCTAAAGTTTAATCAGTTGGGAAATGGGTAAGTGAACTATGATCCAGTCATATGGAGAAAACAAATTAACTAGGCGTGCACATGTCTATATAGATGAAAGTCAAATATAGTATTGGGCAACAAAAGCAAATTGAGAAAGAATATTGCTTAGCCATTCAACCATTCACATGAAATTAATGTGATGCTGGGTATTGTTTTGTTTAGGAATATATCATATTATATATATGATGTGTAATATTTAACAGTTTGTTTTATGTATATTATACATATATGTATGTAAGCCGACAATGACAGCTTACATATATATATGTATATGTAATATATTAATTGAAAATACATTTTTTCATATAATAATTATGGTTTCCCCTCCTTCATCTCCCAGATCTTTCTCATCCTTTCAACTCCATACATAGCTTTCTCTCTCTCTCTCTGTCTCTTTAGAAAATAAGCAGGAAAATAAAGAAATGAACAAACCAAAATAAAGAAACAAAAAGGAAGGAAGGAAGAAAAAGTATGAGAAATGCATATACATGTGCACACATACTTGGGCACACGGTTGTGCGCGCGCGCGCGCACACACACACACACACACACCCCACACCCCACACCCCACAAAGATACAAAATCAGAAACCGTAATATACAAGCAAAAGACTAGTAAGGTTTAAAAAAAAAGACCAAACAAAGCAATATGAGACAAAAAAATTCCAAAAATACTATTGGGTTTATTTCGTGTTCTACTGCTGGGCATAGGGCTTGCCCTTCAGTGTGGTTTGTATACCCAGTAAGACTTCATTGGAAAAATTAATTTTTCCTTTGCAAGTAGATGTCAGTTTGAGATAACTTATTGGTTAGGAATGGGAGAAAGTGTCCACTTCTCTTCATCAGTTCTGGGACTTGGACTGAGTTGGGCCTGTGTAGGCCTGGTCTTTGTATTTCTGTCAGTCCTGTTGGGTCTGGAAGGCACTGTTTCCTTGATGAAATCTGTCCCTCCCTTCTGACTTTTCCAGTCTTTCTGCCTCCTCTTCCACATAGTTCTCTGAACTCTGAGGGGAGGGGTTTGATACAGACAGCCCATTTGGTACTAAAGGTTTTACTTGGTGGTGAGAGATGTCTAGTTGGAGGTTGGTCTCTGCCATTATTTGGTGACTCCATTTAGAGGAAATACGATAATTTTAAGGACCAATTTTATGATAGTTACTTTAGAGAAGTCAGAGGGAGGCTTACAAGAAGAAACAGGATGAGGCAGTTGGTAATTTTACATATTTTCAAAGCAGTGTAATGAGTTAAGTATGCAATTATTTAAATTATTACTTTGATCCTTTTCTTTTTTGTGAGACAGGATCTCACTATAGCACTGACTGGCCTGGAATTTGCTCTGCAGATGAGGCTGGCTTTGAACTCTTAGAGATCTATCTGCTTCTGTTTTGAGAGTGCTGGGATTAAAAGTACATGCCACTACACCCATATGGATCTTAACATTTTTGTTACATGATTGTCAATAGATGAAGCCTACAGAAGGTCAGGGAAGGACAGATTCCCTGGGTCCTGGAATTGTGTGCAGTAAACCATTCTATTCCTCTTGCATCCACCCTAGCACCTGGTAGTCTTACTAGGTGCTAGTGAATGATAGATTCTGTTTGTTAAGTATAGCTCAACAGTGATTTTACTGTTGTGGTGTTTGGTCCTCGTTTCCTAACCTTTGTGTGTCTGTTGACTAGTCTTTTATTGCTTTGATTTTCTTCAGCTCTAGTAGAGAGAAGAGAAAATATGTGGTTAAGATTTTAATGATTATTTAATTGTTTTGTTTTTCCTGTATTGCCTTAGCTTGACTTTTTTATTTTTCACCTCAGCATTGGTTTTATAATGTGATCTGAGGTGTTTGAGCAGGGAGAGGTGTGTTGCTCAGGGTCTGAGTATTTTTCTTTGTTATGGAGCTAACAGGTTGCTACTCAGAGGCAGTAGACATCTGTCAGATGTCTTGTGAGCAGTGGCATTTATTGCAATCTGCCAGATCCCTATTTCTGGGTAGTAAAAAGGAAGAAGATGTAAATGAATAGAAGGCCAGTACTGGTGTCTTGCTGGTGTGTGCCTTGTTACCTCCCATGGCTTACCTCTTCTCTACTGTGGCTTGTGTTTGATCCAGGATGCATGGTAGGGATGGCTAGGTGTCACCATGAGAACAACAGAAAGAAAACCTGCTGTCTCTCAGGCGCTATTAACCTATCATATACAGCCCCCCCCTTTTTTCCTAAGGGAGGGAAGTGTGGCTGATCACTGACTGGCACATCTTGCTTATGTATCTAGTGCTGATTATTTGCATTAATTATTTGTGTCAGGAGACTTCAGCAGAAGAGAGGCATTCATACAATGTTTTGAGGAGCCAGCAGTTCCCGAAAGTACAATGAGCAGGGAAGTCATTTAAAAACAAAGGAGAAAAGGAGAAAAATGCCAGGCTCCCAGGTCTAGGAAGACTCAAAGCACTGAATATCATTCAGAACGCCCAGTGGAAGATATTAGTGTGCATTTCCCGAAATGAAAAATTATGTGTAATAAGAAAAGTGAAAAGAAAAGCAAGCATGGAGCATATGTTTGTCTATAAGTCTTTGCCCACCTGATGGCTTTAATGCACAAAGAGCTGGTGTAGATAGATAGCAAGTGCTGAATGGACTAGTAGAAAATGGTATAAATAGCCTATCATGGGAGAGGAGGAGACTAAAAAAAATTTTTTTCTTGACATATAATGTCACTGTTATCCTGAAACAAACTTGAGCCAAGAGAGTGAGATGGTGTTACTTACCTAGAGTAGGCTACAGTTTTCATTTGTTAAATCCAATAACAACAGTGAAGATGGGAAGAAGACAGTCCATTCTTCATGCTGCAAGTGTTGGTGTGAATCAGTCCAGTTGCCATGTTAATTGTTTGTAGTTTTGTTTAAAATATGAAACTGTATTTACCCTTTGACCAGATAAATCTATATTTGTGAATATTTCTTACTTATATTCCCCTAGGACAATGGGAAATTATTACATGCTAGCATTGCTTATAACTAACAAGTAGAAGGGTAAGGTGTTATTACTTTTCTATTTAACCTATCATTGGGTGATAAGCTGGTATATAATCAGGTATATAAGCCAGCAGATACTGTAATAAAGGAAAAAAGATACTCAAATAAGTAGGAAAAATTGCATGTTGTAATTTCATACGTGTGTGCATTGTAGTGTATATGTGCCTGTGTATACACTCTTCTGTATTCATGCATATTCATAACAGAGAAAGTGTGAGTAGTGTTTATTTGCCGGGAAAAACGAGGTTGGGAAATTAGGGCATATTAATTTATAATAAAAATTAAAGCTTTAAGACTAAACCAAAAAGGAAATAAAATACCTTCAGTCATTTTCTGTTGCCACATAACAGATCACCAAAAATTTGCTTGCTCAAAACAGGATGCATTTCTTAATCCTGTGGTTTTAGGGAGACAAATGTCTGGGCAGGCCTGCCTAGGCTCTTTGCTCAAGGTATTATAAAACCAAAATCAGGTGTTGGTTGGGCAGGGCTGTGACCTGAAGTCTGGGAAAGTGCCCACTTCAAGCTCATACAGGTTGCAGACAGATTTAGATCACTCTTGTCCCCAGGGCTGCTTTCAGCTAGAGCCTGCCCTTTGGTATTGTTAAGCCAGCCATGGCTCATCCAGTCACTGTCGAGATTCAAATCTGACTTCTTTTCCCATCAACCACAGAGAATTATTTCCTTGTAGAGGGCCCATCCCGATAATCTCCGTATTTTAGGGTCAGCTGATTTGGGGCTTCAATTACAACTGCAAATTCCCTTAAGAGTAGTACCAGCCTGTGTTTGCGTCTGATTGGCTAACGAAGGAATAGAAATCTTGAGGAGATAGTCTTGAAAATTCTGCCTATTGCAACCTCTCTTCCATTTACATTTTAATTCAAATGTTTAACACATGGACTCAGAGAGTGGCTCTTAACCCTCAGACTAGATGGAGGCAAACAGCAGAGACCAGGGAACCCGATTTTTTTAAGTGCCATGGTGATAAGCTCTACCCCTGTTGGCCCTGTTTCTTCAGTTCATTTTAGTGAATTTGCCAGTGACTGTAATTCACTTATAGGAGTTTCTGGAGGAAAGAAAGGGTTATCTCTTTCTAATTGGGCAGCTCAAAGAATTGTTGGTACTATAGTCACCATTATAGTTCTGGGAATGAAACCCTGGTCCTCACAGGTTTAGACTGGTGCCTTCCCAGTGTGCTCCATCGCCAGCCCTCCAAGAATCCCTAAAGACAGGGACTATTCCTGAAGTCTCAATTAAATTATAAATATACCATGACAGTTCCTATATGTACTTTATGTGTGGTGTATGTACATATACATTGTTTATGAAGGAATTTCATTTCTCAAGGATCAGTTCCCACTGTGCCAGCCATTTCTGTTCCCCAGACACCCCTTCAGAGTTATAAGTGAGGTAAAGAGAGGGTCAAGTAGTGAAAGTCAGAGACAGTTTGTCGTCCTGAGACATCCAGACTCAATGTATTCCATATGGATCACTATGGACATTTTGACCTGCATTCCTTGAATATTGTCACTTCCACATTGTTCATGAAATCAGGGTGAGAAAAAACTCTTAAGACATTATGTAAATATCTAAAGCCAAGATTTTCATTGTTGCAGAAAACCATGAAGGCTTTTTGCATTTGGACTTGTTTTTATATCTCTTTTTGATCCATACATGAAAATCCACCTCTTCCTTCTGTGGCTCAGCTCTTATTCAGGCTTTATCGTTTCTCACTCTGACCACACAATTCATTCATCCGATGTTACACTAAATGGCTAGGGGTGAGTATTAGAGACAGCTGTGCTGCTACAGAAGACAGAAGCTTACTCTTTTGACATGGTGGTTAACAGTGGGACACTGGACTTCCAAGATAGGCCAGGACAGAAGAGGATAAAGAGAGAATTTGGTGTGCCAAAGCCATCTCTTAGACCATCACCGTGTTACAGCCATCCTCCATGTCAGCAACAAACTTTGAATTAATCCACTGCCACAAAACCTGAAAGATGGCTAGAGACTCAGCGAAATATTAAATTTAGACTTCAATGGCAAATGAGTACTTGCCAGCTCTCTCCTTTTCCTTATGTGTGTGTGTGTCGGGGAATAGTTTTTTGTTTGTTTGTTTTTTCTTCTCATGTTTCGAGACAGGGCTTCTCTGTGTAGTCCTGGCTGTCCTGGAATTCACTCTGCAAACCAGGCTGGCCTCAAACTCAGATATCTGCCTGCCTTTGCCTCCTGAGTGCTGGGATTAAAGGTGAGAGTCACAGCTGTCTGGCCCTTAAATGTGTCTTTATTCAAGGTCTCTATTTTTAAATTTTTTTCATGGTTTAATAAACTATTACTTTTTGAGTCTCATCAATGTTTTCTTCAATTTGCCATTTGTCTTTTTGCATGGTACTTTTGACTACTAGAAATCATCCCATTCCCTATTTTCAGTTTTCAGTAGTCCAATTTGTTAGTCTTTTTATTTTTTTCTGACTTCTTCCATTTCTTTTATTACAATTTTTCAAATGAAGTCTCATGTAGCACAGGCTGGCTTGAAACTCACTCTGTAGCTGAGGCTGGCCCTGAGCTCCTGGTCCTCCTGCCTTCATTTCCACTCGCTGTGATACAGCCATGTACCAGCCAGCATACCTACTGCTTGTCCGAACTCAGTGTCTCCCTCCCTCTGTGTGTTTGACAAATTCTTGTCTTACAGGACAAGGTGATGGTTTTCCCAAGTGAAGAGCAGCTTTTTGAGCACAGGATAGTTTCTCTGACCCTTTGCTGGACTTTATAGGTTAGCCCAGGAAGAAGGGAAGCTTGAGTTAGGCATTGAATCAATTCCTCTCTCTCTGTACCCCAGCCTTCTGCGGGGTGGCTCTCCACACAGCTTCCTGGTGCCTTGGCTTCCTTGCAGCACACAGAGGGGAGCCTAGTCCTTGTAAATTATAGTCCACCGCTGAGAAGGACTTGGTCAGTAAAGGTGGCTGCACCTCAAGTACCAGTGGATATAAGGAGCATGCAGACACAGCCTTGAGGTCTGCAGTGCTGTCCTTTCCTCTATTTTGTGACTCTTTCAAAGGTCCACAGCAGGTTTTCTGGGCATGAAATACTATTTACCAAACTTTTTGAGCCTACTTCCTAGATTCTTATTAAAGTGTTCACTCAGCAAGACAGTGACCTCCTTTGGCTGTGTAGAAGTGCTTGCCCGTGACAAACGCTGTAGTGCCTGTGTTCCTCTGCATTTGGGGAATAGGCAGTGTGAGAGCCTGTGCCCTCAGAGGCAAATTGATTATTGCTCTCAATGAGAAGACAGTTTTTTGGTGCCCTATATAATTTTTTTTAATAATCCGTATTTAATATTTTGGCTCCAGAGGGATATTCATTTATTCATATCTGAGCTGTGGAGATCAGAGGACTGTTGGAGCATTGGTGTTCTACTTCACCCTTGTGTGGGTTCTAGGATCAAATTCAAATGGCTAGGTGCACACTGCAAATGCTTTTATCCAAGAGCTATCTCCAAATCCCTCCAAGAGGCATTTGTGATATGTTCATCCATTGTTACTAAATTGTAGAACTCAGTCTCCAGTCCAGGGTACCTTGAAGTTCTCCTTATACAGATTCCCTTAATGTTGGTTAAAATGAGCAGATTATATGATTTTTGCCAATTGGTTCTTGTTTTTTAATTTATTTTTTATGTTATGTGTAAGTGTTCACCAGCATACATGTATGTGCACTGTGTGTGTATGCCTAATTCCCTAAGAGGCCAGAAGAGGCTGTCAGATCTCCCTATATCAAGAGTTACAAATGTTTATGAGTCACTATATGAGTGTTGGGGATTTAACCCGGATCCTCTAAGAGTAGCAAGTGGTCTTAGCCCTTAGGCCCTCTCTCCAGCTCCAGTTGATTCTTAGTCAAGCCATTAGGGGATGACTTTGGACTCATCTAACAAGCCCCCAACCAAGACTCCTTAACTTGGTTCTTCCTGAAGGCTGCTTTACTACAGATATTTCATAGATGCACTTCTCTGACTTACGGAGAATGCCACCTGTTTAGCCCGTGTTGCCCTCATAGTTTTTTGTTGTGTTTTGTTAATCTTTAGCCTTTGTGTAATGGCATTTGTTGGCTTGAGCCATGACTCATCTTGCCCTTTCTGGTTAAGGAAAAAAAATGATAAAATCAGATGGACTGACGTCAGTCAGTCTGTTTTCCCTGTTTTTTTTTTTTGTTGTTGTTGTTGTTGTTTATTGCTAATGGGGTGTACAAACCAACACCAATATTGTTAATTCCTTTAGGCAGATCCATCTGCCCTGTGACCTGCATTTGTCATTTTGGTTCTTTGAGACAACTTCAATGTTTACTTACAATCTACCCCAATAATAATTTAATGACTACCATTTTTTCAGAACCCATTAATCTTAGTATAGGAGTAATGTAACTATGATGGCTATTGTTTTGGTTTTCATGTTTTCCTCCTAGATTATAAATTAAAGCCGTGTGAAGGTGACTGCTAATGTTTGTTTTCAGTTCTCCTGTGCTATCAGAAGTGGTTGGTTGGTCTGTGTTAAAAGCCAGAGACTCTGAGCAGCCACTTGAGAAGATTTTTTTTCTCCCATTTCTCAGAAAAGGTCTTTTTGTTTGGTGGTAGTTTTTGTTTTTGTTTTGTTTTTTTTTTTTTTAATCAGAATTTCAGTCTCTATCTCTCTGTCTTACTGTCCTCCCTCCCCTCCATGTCCCCCCTCCCGTGTGTGTGTGTGTGTGTGTGTGTGTGTGTGTGTGTGTGTGTGTGTGTGTGTGTGTGTGTGTAGGCTTATGTGCTGGGGTGTGTTTGTCAGCTGTGACCTGTCTTTAGGTTTGGTTGCTGAAGCACCAGTTGGGTCTTAATTACACACTTTTCAAGTTAGAATTGACAGTCCTTGGTGAAAGAGTTGCTGTAGGGGGGAGAGGGAGTTAATCAGAGAGGTGAATGCCAGATGTCTTGCTGAGTGCATGAAGGGATGTAAAAGAAAACAGACTGGAGGTGATAAGTAAGCATTTGGTTTGCTCATTCTGAGTTGAAAGGCCCACGAGACATCTAAGTGCACTGCAGATCTGTGATTGAGAGTCTGGGTCTTTGCCATGGGCATCGTCTTGGAAGTCATTTTCTTAGATGCTAGGTAAAACCTTGAGAGGCCAGGATATCACTGAAAGGAGAGAGTTTGAAATAAGAAAACAGAACTTGGGCTGGGCCTCCAGGGCAGAGGTCTTGAGAGACAGCCAGCCACAGGGAGGTTGAAAGCAAGAAACAAAGGGAAAATGTAGCAATACAGAATCTAAGAGAAGGCAAGGAAAGGAGGTGAAGAAAAATGAATCAAGTCAGGCACTTGGCAAATGTTTGCTGGACGAAGAGCTGCTTGTATAAAAATGTTCGAAGCTTCTTTTAAGTCTTAAGAACAAAACATGTAGCCATTTGCCCTTCTATAGGGTGAAATTTGGCTTCCCCCCAAACAGAGTCCTCCCAGATGTTGAGTTCCACACCAAGCCCCACACAGCACCCTATCTTAATTACTTTATTTGTTTATTTGGTTTTCAAGAAAGGGTTTTTCTGTCTGTCCTGGCAGCACTTCACCCAACTAAATATATCTGAAACTATATATTTGTAAATTTTAGAGGGGAAGGATTTCTTTTTCCTTTTTGAGACAAAGTATTAGCTGTATAGCACAAGCTGACTTGGAACTCACTATGTAGCCCAGACTGGTTTTGAACTCCTGGTAATTTCCCTGCTTCAGCCTTTAGGTACTAGATTTAGGCATGCATCAGCATGCCAAGCTTAGGGAGGAATTCTCGAGAAGCTGGAGCTTCAAAAAGTCCAGTTTGGGGAAATGGCTTAGCAAGTCAAATCCCTTGACTCACAAGCCTGGGAAATGCCACTGTGGTGTGCATTTATAATCTCAGAAATCCTACTGTAAAATAGAAGGTGAAAACAAGAGAACACACACACACACACACACACACACACACACACACACACACATACATTGTGGGGGCAGGGAAAGAAGAAGGGAGGAAGGAAGATGAGAACAATTTTTTTTAAAGATCAATTTTCTTGAAAGAATAGAATGTTTTTAATTTCAAATTTCATAAAATATTATAATTGGAAATTAAAATGATTTGGTAAGTGACTGTAGTGGATTAAATTCAGTACATTTAATAGTATAAATAACAGACATGATTATATCTTCTAAATCCCTGCAAGTTCAGATATTCTAACTTGGGGAAATAATCTCTTCTGATCTATCAGTGTGTCATGAGAAATCGCCTTCTGATTTGGCTGTGTCTCTTCTTTATGATAGACCATATATATGCTTACAATCCCTGCTGGTTGGTCTCTCTCTTCGCTCTCACAGCTTTGCAGCTGTCACAGTGGCTGACTCTCTGTGGTGTTGGCTCTTAGGTTTCTACCTCACCCTTATCTCATCCTCTAGTTCTCCCAGAACTTGAGTCAGGAATCCACAGCTGTATGCAAATGCAGACTGTCTTCAGTAAGGCCATTAGCCTGGTGAGGATCTGCGGACATGTGTCAACATCCAACTAACTGTTCCACAGAGATCAAGTTCAAAGAGATCAAAGAACTTGGAGACCCCAATTATTGAGGGCTATGGCCAGCTGTCTTTACTCTGTTTCCAGAAAGTGACATGCTCAGTCTAACCAAAGTGCCCATCTCAGTACTTGCTGGACACACTATGAAGTGTGAAAGTCTGCTTTAAATTCAAGTACATGTGTTAACAAACCCTTTTCTCTTTCTGGCATATTACAATGTCATATACAGAGATGTCATCTCCGACTTTGAACTCACTCACTCTGGCATAATTACAATTCCTGCTCTAAAGCTGCTTTCACGAAGATTGTTGAGTTTACCACAGCAGCATGTGAATACCACTCTACAAAAGCCATGTAAATTGCAGGCTTTTCAAGGTCTCAGCTTTTATGTTAGGAGTAACACTGGGTAATTACAGAGCCGATGATGAAACACTCAAGTATCTAAGCTGGGAGGTGGGAATCACAGGCAGTTAAGAGGTCAAGTGCAGGCAAGAGGAGCCAGACACACCCCTGCATCAGAGCTGAGCCAGACACACCTCTGCATCAGAGCTAGGAGCAGGCTTTCCTTTCCCTTGACTGGAGAGGAAACAGGTGAAGAAAGTTGTACAGTTTAAGAAGGAAGAATTAACCTTTGCTTGACAAATAAATACCTGAAATATGTAGGTATTTTTCAATGAACTTTTTAAAGAACTCTGGGTTTTGTTTCTAAAAACTGTCTGTGCTTATTGTAGAAAATTAATAAAATATGTGAAAATATACAGAGTATAAAACTCATCAGAAACTGGGCATTGGTGGCGCATGCCTTTAATCCTAGCACTCGGGAAGCAGAGGCAGGTGGATCTCTGTGAGTTTAAGGCCAGCCTGGTCTACAGAGCAAGTGTCAGAATAGGCTCCAAAGCTACACAGAGAAACCCTGTGTCGAAAAGCAAACAAACAAACAAACAAAACCTTATCAAAATCTTATTTATCACTCAAATCAACTACTCTTAGCATTTGGGGTGTATACCAAAGTACATATATTTTTGTTTATATTTAAAACATTATTGTTTATAACATATATACATATACAAACAAATATAAATATTTAAAAATATATGCACATGTAAGAGTACAGTGTATATAATATATATTATATAATGTATATATAATAATGCATTATACATATAAGAATGAGATCATAGATACAATTTTGTGTCTATAGTGTTATTTTTGGAGTATTTTTTCCACATCATTAAATCTCCTTAACACACTATTTTATGAATGTGCCATAACAGTTCAATTCTTTTCAGAATTTTTTGTGCCTATAGGAGACATTATGATGGAAAGCATAGTACATAAATGTTTATGACCAACAGTTAACTAGTTTGTTGGCTTTAAAGTGCTAGCCTTGGCAATGCTGTCAATGAGGAAATATACTTGCTGCCAAGTTTTATAACCTGACTTTGATTCTTGGGACCTGCAAGTTGTCCTCTGACCTCCACGGTGTGCCCTGGCTTGTGGTCTCCTCTGCCCCCAAATAAATATAAATGTAATAAAAAAGTAAAAACCACAAAGTTATAACCTTTTATTATCTTGTATTTGTGACATCAGGGAAGTCAATATTGTCCTGAATTTTTGAGGCTCTAGAAGCTAGAGATTGTGTCCCTAGGGAATGTTTCTTAAGCAAGTGACATTTAAGAAGTGTCAGGAATGTGTTAAAGGAGCACCAGAATAACTTGACACCCATGTGAGCACCTCCTAAGTGTATTCTCTGTAACTAAAACAATAGCTGGTTCTACTAAACTTCCAGGAATTGGGTGCCTAGTGACATTTGAGTGTCCTGGTGGTGTTAGAGGAAGGCAGTGTTTCATGAGGATGCAGAACTGTCTTCCTCTCAGGCATTGAGGACTACACCATCCAGTAGAAACCTACCAAATACCCTATCACTCAGGGATTACTAACCAGTGCCAATGGATTAAGATTGTAGGTGACAGATGGTGGACCTGGGGCAAGGAACTTACATCTTCATCCATTCCTTCATGTATCCGCACTACCACACTGGGTCAGTCATATGGGTTCTTCTGAAGGTCTTTTCATCTACTCATTGGGAGTGGTAAAGCTCAGCCTCCCTTGCACCTGTATCTCCTTGTGAAAATGTGGCTGTTCTAAAAGTATTATGAAATGCAACAGAATGAGGTTTTAAGAAACACCTGAGGGATTACCTGATCCACTTGAATTTGTGACACAGAAACCATACGTAAGCACAAGGCACATCAGAGCACAGGTTTATTGGAGTCTGCATTGTCAGTGCAATGTGGTTTCTGTGTGCTGGTTTCTGGAGGGACACTCATGTAGTCGTCTGTGATAGTGTTTTCATACTACCTTTGGCCAGTGCACTTGCTCTGGCCTAGAGCCAATTGGGAATTAATAGTATTAATTTAGCTCCACTAGTCACAACCTCAGTAGTTCCTCATAGGCTGCCTTTGGGCTAGAGTTTGGCCGCACTTTCTCTTACCCTGCATTTTTTTTTTCACTCAGAGAAGCTCAGTCTGTCACATTTTGTACTTGGAATAATCTTTGGTCTGAGCCAAAGTTTTGGTTTTACACACACACACACACACACACACACACACACACACACACACACACACACACGTTCAAAAACCAAGTTCTAAAAGACCAAGCCTTTTGCACTTGAAGGCCCTGGAATGTTCCATGAAGATGCCCTTCTGAGGAGCCTGAGAGAGCCCAGGAGATCTCCACAGAAGCTTTAAATCACTTGCCATCTCATTGTGTGTCTTCTGTCCTCCTGTCAAAGAGTTGCAAGTGAGGTGGGGATAGCAGACTTCACTTTTCCAAAAAGAAACACAAATTTACATTTGTTGTTGTGCATAATTTTATAGTAGATATAAGGATAGAATAACCTCTAGCATTATTTTTAAAAATGAGCTCTAGCATTATTTTTACAAATAAACTCTTTTCTGGCATGTAAAAGAGGAATCAAGAGATGAACAGGGTAAAACTGTCACATCCCTGGATGACTAACCAACTCCAGGATGGTCTTAGGGCATGGTGTCTACCCTGAGTGGAGAACCATGCATCCTCTCCTGCCAACATCCTCCAGACTGGTAGAAAATCTCCCATACAGATGCACCTAAGGACTCTTCTAGAGGACTGACATTTTGAAGTGCTTCATCTGTTCAGCCATTAGATGTGAACATACAACCTCACATTTATGGACTAGGCTTACTTTCCCCCCTTTGATATAAAAATGATATATTAATATTCCTAGAGTCTTTATCATGGTCTTCCCACAATCAATTATGGTTTTGAGCAGTTCTCTTGTCTTCAGACTTAGCCTTAATTTGTTTTTCTATTGAATATGGTTATTTACATTTTTCTAATATTGTTTAAAAATATTCTAAGTTGTATTTGCATTTTCAATAGTCTTTATAAACGTTCAGATAAAAACATCACACACCAAAATTAACCAGGCCAAAATTCTATACAATTTCATGAATGTATATACAATTGGAATTGGCATTTGAAATGGAAATTGGAAACCTTCACATTAAAATTTACACTTTCAGGAAAAAAATTACACTTTCAAGATCAAATGTATTTTATACACTTATCCACTATCAGTAAATTTTTAAAACTCTCTGCTCTCAGCATTGATTTATGTTAGCTTTGTATTCTGGTGACAATTGACACTCTCAACTTCTAAAACAAAAAGAAAGCCAGGAACGGTGGGTGTTGCACATGTTTATTGCCAGAACATAGGTGGCAGAGCCAGGCAGATCTCTGAGTTTGAGGCTAAACTGGTCTACAGATTGAGTTCCAGGTCAGCCAGTTCCAAGGAACTCATAGTGTATTGTTCCCTTTGAACTCATTACTTAAGTAAAATAAGTGTCCAGATGAACTTTGTAAATATTTTAAGGTAGTAATTTTCCAGAATGAAGAGCATCAGTGATTTCCTCACATGTCATAAATGAAAATTAAAAAAATACTTGTTCAGTAAAGAGTAGGAAAATTACGGACTTTTACTACATTTTGAAATATAAATATAAAAATTTAGTGGACAGTATAAGAATAACTGGGCTTAATTTAAAAATATTGAATAATTATGAACAACATTAAAACATAGCAATGGACCAAATGCTAAGTAGATGTTGCAAAAGTATCTGATAAAACTCAACATTAATTTCTACTAAAATTCCTTAGAAAATGAGAAGGAATGGAAAATGTCATAATCCAATAAGTCATCTAATTTAGACTAATGGTCATTATCTTATTCTAGTGAAATACTAAAACATTTTATTAAAATATCTCCTCATTAATGTCTAACTTTATTCTCGAAGCTCTTCACAGTCAAGTGATACATAAAATTGAAATGAAATGTTTAAGTACAGAACTGTTAAAATTTATTGTGTTTATGTGATATGAATAATCTAGACAATCCAAGAGAACTAAGTGAATGTGTCTTAAACTTGCAAGTGGATGAGGTCAACTATGTACAAGATATGCAGCAATTATGCAACTTATTACATCTATAACAAGTTCAAAATAATCATGGTAACACTTCATGTTCTTTTCCATATCCTTTTACCACACCCCTCCAAAGAGCTGCGTTATAAAAATTTGAAGAAGCCTTGAAAGGGATTGTTATGAAAACAAAAAAACAGAAGTGTATTTGAAAACCAAATGATCTTGAATAGTAGAAAATATGCTGTTCTCTTAGAAGAAAAGGCTAAATGTTGTGAGACTTCTTATCAGGGTTTCGAGAGCGTGCGCGCTTGTGTGTGTGTGTGTGTGTGTGTGTGTGTGTGTGTGTAACTCTATTACTATCACTGTAAACACAAAATGATTTCCTCAGTTGAAGAGGCAGAATATAATAGATTATAGAATATACAGGAATATCAGAGTGAGTACTGGAGGCTATACTGGAAAAACACCCAGACCACGAGTGAGCGGTGTGTGGAGGGAGTCACAGATATAGCAGTTCTGGATTCTAGAAACTCTGATACTGATATTCCCCAAAAGGAAACTTCTACCACCCTTCTGCCACCAAGGCAGATCCTTTTGCATACCCTCATACTGGCTTCTTTGAATCCAAAGTGAAGTTTATACTTAGCTGGACACAGCTCTGCCTATCTTCTACCTACAAGGACATCTGGAAAAGTGGGTGGGGGCATCAACCTTAGGAAAACAAGACTCAAGCAAGATGGAGGAACTCCTCCTGTAGGAGGAAGCTGCTAGAATACAGTAAGTGGCCACAGCGAAAGTGCTTATAACTTGAATAGAGTTAGCTAAATAAACTCAGTGAGTCTGACCTGACTTGCCTGAAATTAACGAATATCACAAAGTGACAATAACACAAGTGACGGTTGAAATGCAACATGAACATTGACAGGGATTGCTGATGATGGGGTACTGGGAGCCACTGAGAAAGGAATAGCAGTGTCCATAGAATCATTTGTTGGTTAAGCACATGAGGAATATTTAAAGTAGCTGCCTACACACTACATACTAATGCAACTTTCATGTAACTTGAATTTACTATGAAAAAATAAAAATTAATGTGTAAACATTTAATATATGATAATCCTTTAATATATAATATAAATTATAAAGTTGCATACTTTCTCCTGTATGAGAGAAATAATTCCAGAGCATGATAAAGTAGGGGAAAAATCCCCAGAAAGCAAAGATTAACTATATTAATATATTAAGACCTTAGGGGCTAAACCAGTGGTTCTCAACCTTCCTAATTCTCTGACCTCTTTAATACAGTTCCTCATGTGGTGATCCACATCCAGAAAATCATTTTCTTTGCTACTTCATTACTGTAATTTTGCTACTGTTATGAATCATAATGTAAATATCTGTGTTTTCCAGTGGTCTTTCTTAGGAGAAACAGTGAAAGGGTTGTTGTAATCCCAAAGGGGTTGTGAACCCTCAGGTTGAGAACCGCTGGTCTAGAGAGATGTCTTAGCATTTAAGAGTGCATACTGCTCTTGCAGAGGATCTGATGGGGACTGTCCTTCTGTATATATGTTTCTCTTATTGACTGATGAATAAAACACTGATTGACCAGTAGCTAGGCAGGAAGTATATATAGGTGGGGCTAGAGAGGAGGAGAATTCTGGGAAGAGGAGACAGAGAGGCTGTCAGGGAAAAGCCATGTAGCTGCTGAAGGAATAACATGCCCAATTATGGGTAAGCCACAGCCTTGTGACAATATATAGTTTAATAGAAATGGGTTAATAATTAAGAGAGAGCTAGCCAGTAAGAAGCTTAAGCCGTCGGCCAACAGTTTCTAATTAATATAAGTCTCAGTGTGTTTATTTGGGGTTGAAGGGTGGCAGGACCAGGTGGGAAAGAAATTCCGTCTACAAGGACCTGAATTCAATTCCCAGAACCCAGATCAGTGCCTTACAACTACCTGTAACTTTAGCTGCAGGGGATCTGGTGCTTCTGATTTCCATGGTTACTGGCACTCATGTGCACATTGACCCATCACACACATCCACATACATATAATTCAAAGAATCAAACATACATCTTAACTAAGAGTGCTGTAAGTTTATAAACACCACAAATAAAAGCAAAGCATGAACACACCTGAGGATGGGAAGACAGCATTGGTAACTTCTGAGACTCTTTAAAACAAATGTATGAAAAACTCCGGTACCCCATGAAGTAAATGCACAGAGGGCCTGAACAGGGAGCCCAGAGAAGAGCACAGAGAAACAAGACAGCTAAACAAGAGGTGACCAAATGAACAGTGGAGTCTCGATAATCAAATAAATCCAAATCAAAATGATACCATTTTCACTTGCTTTGCAAATATTAAAAGATAAGTGCCTGTGTAATTCATCACTTGGGGCTGAGGGTGTAGCTCAGGGGTAGAAAGTGTCCTTAGCATGTGTTAAGTCCTGGGACTAAATTCATATCACCAAGAAAAAAAAAAAACTGGGAAATATGGTGTGTAGGAGGATTATAATGGCATACAAAGCAAAACATAAAAATATGGCTTATAACCGACTTTAAATGTTTGTATATGCATATTTACACTATCAAAAATAGGCTAATGAAAAATATCACAAATATATATTAAATGGATTAGGTCTTCACTTTTATTAGTTAATATATTTTGCAAGTCTCTTACCGTGATTGTGTGTTACCTTTTGTTTCACATTTTAAAAGGTTATTTTAAAAGTGAGCAATTCCTTTATATGGGTTTTAAATGTTTTAGCAGAAAAATCCCATGTGTGCTTGCTTCTCCTCTCACCATCTGCCTCCTCTTTAACAGTTAAACAGTTTTATGGGCGGCATTTCCCAGGATCAGGAACAATGCTGAGTTTCCTCCTTGGTTCCATTTTGCTTTAGTCAGCCCCATGGCGGTGATGTACAAATGCCAGTGTCTTCCTCCTAAAGTCCACTCTTAGCACACCTCTGCTGCAGCATAGTGCAGCGGCTCACCCAGGCCTGGAATGTTTTTGATATCATCTATTACTGGAGAAAAATGCCTTTTATGTTTTATGCGAGTTAATCACTCTTGAAAGCATTACAAAATGAATGAAACCATTTCCTTATTTTTATTATATTTTTTTAGTCACATGTTCTAAAATTTTCCTTCAGTGTATGTTGTATGCATGTGTTGGAATGTCACATGGAACCACATTCATACACACACACACACACACACACACACACACACACTATCCCCAGCACTTGGGAGGTAGGGGCAGGAGGATTTCTAGTGTGAGACTAGTGAAGCTACATAGGAAAATCATGCAATTAAATAAATGTACACATGTATTCAGGTACTTATTTATGTTAATCAAAAATAAAATGCTTAAACGTTCCTGATTAAGCTTGTCCTCTGTAAAGATTACAAGCTTTGTAAATCCTCTGAACTAAAGGAGAAAGGTTGAGATTTTGTTTTTCAGCAGGTGGGTATCATAAAATGTGAAAGCTAACCCCTCACTTAGGAATTATCCAGTTTACAGTTGATAGCACATTTTAATACAGGGTTTTAAAATCATATTATTAACTAATAGAACATTTGAAGTGTCTTATTTTGAAATTGCAGCTTAATTAATAACCAAATGTAGATGTTGTTATTCATTATCTTTATTATCTGTCTTTGAAAAACAGTCATCAAGTCCTTTTCAAACACCCTGGGAAGCTGGTTCAGATTTAACATTGCTCTTGATTAATTGGTGGTGGCACACCACTGGCACTTCACACCTGGTGTTTTCCTGTCGGAGACCCACTGTCACCTCCCTGTGAACAAGTCCACTGAACACACACATACAACACACACACACACACACACACACACACACACACACACACACACACACACACCTCAGCCTGAGCAGCACAGTTAACCATGGGAACTTTCTCCTTCTTTTCTCCCTCTGAATCTACCTCTGTGCTGACAGGTTTTTGTTCCCTTGCCCAGTGTAACTGTCAGAATCTCTTGAGTCATAGGCTCTGTTGATCCACTTTCTCTAATGTGGGTGTGCACCGAGCTTTCCCACAGTTTAAATCTTTAGCCGAGACCTCTTTCCTCCACACAGATACTTGTTTCCCTTTGGTGGAACTCTCCATCTGTGCCCCACCGGCATCTCAGATCCATGAGTTGCCCAGTACTTATCAGCAAACTTATCAGCAAGCCTGTCCTGATTTTCTCACTTTTTCCACAGTCTCATGTAGCCCAGGCTGACCTTGAACTCTTGATTCCTCTGCCTCCATCCACCAAGTGCTAGGATTACTGGTGTGTGCCACCATAGCCAACTCCAGGCACTACCTCTTACTACATCCTTCCTACCTCTAAAGTATGTTCCCTGTCCAGACCCAAAGCCACTGATTGAAGACTTCTGGAAAAATAAAAACTGGGATTCCTCTTCTGCCTGTTCTCATTTCCTATGCTCCACTCACATTGACCCTCTCTTCTACACCGAAGATACTTTAAGAGGAAACAGAACAAACCAGGAACTTTCGTATGTCTTTTAACTAAAGCAAAACACGCATAAGTATGACACACAGCATAGTGGTTCCCCATAAGGGCCCTCAGAACAGGGCTGCAGCAGGAGCTAGCTGCTTAGAAATGTAGATTGCCTCAGCTCCACCCTAGATCTGGGACGTGAGTACGAGGGTGCCCATCTATCAGGGTGACTATTCGGCCCTGGCAGTGGGATGGGGGGAGGGGCTAAAACCTGGCATACATCAGAATCAACAGTGGAGCTTAACGACCCCAGCCCCAGACCAATTAAATGAGAAACTTCAGGTGTCTGACCTGGCATCGGTGTGTATCTTTTAAAAAGCTCTCTAGAGATTTCCCATACATTGTAAAGCTGGAGGACAACTTAAGCTGTAAAATTTACCTTTTTCTTAAAGCAGAAGCTGCAGCAGCTACCTGAAACTTGAATGCATACTGAAATCACCTGGGAAGCCTTAAAAATGACTGATAGTCGAAGTCACCTCCTCCCTACTCTCACTTAATTGGTTTGCAGTGTGGCTTGGGCTTTGGGGTATCCCAGTGTCCCCAGGCTGTTTTAATGTGAAGCCAAGGTTAAGATCACCATTCAAAGGCTAAGCTTCCGGAGGTCTAGTGTGCCTCAGAACCACCTGGAGTACTTGATAAACTAGGAACTTCAGCCAGGTGAAGAATCACCTGGAATTTGGCCCCGAGGACCTCTCCAGCTGGCCCCAGTCTCCATCCATCATCTTCTCGTCATCCTCCCTTGCCTAACTTAGTGTTCTACAACTGTGACATCCAACCACTTCAGGTTCCCCAGGGCATCCTGCTGAAATCCTTGGGAAAGTGGTAGATTACTCAGTCACTGTGTCCAGTCGTTAACCATTTCTGAAGAGGTAACTTTGGGCTACTACCCTAGGCCTTATACCAGGTAACCCTCATTCAAGTTGTTTTTTTTTTTTTTTTTAATTAGAAACAAGCTTGTTTTTCATGTCAATCCAAGTTCCCTGTTCCTCCCCTCCTCCCCTGCCCCCCCCTCCCACTGGTCCCCATCCCATCCCCTTTTGCTCCCTAAAGGAGGGTGAGGCCTTCCTCGGGGAATCTTCAAAGTCTGTCACAACATTTGGAGCAGGGCCTCGGTCCTCCTCTTTGTGTCTAAGATGAGAGAGTGTTCTCTCTATGTGGAATGGGCTCCCAAAGTCCATTTGTATACTAGGGATAAATACTGATCCACTGTCAGAGGCCCCATAGATTGCCCAGGCCTCCTAACTGACACCCACATTCAGGGAAACCACTTCTAGAACATAGTACCAGTAGCACAGACACTGAGATCTACAATTAATAAATGGGACCTCCTGAAACTGATACAATTCTGTAAGGGGAAGGACACAGTCAACAAGACAAAATGGCAGCCCACAGAATGGGAAAAGGTATTCACCAACCCCACATCTGACACAGGGCTGATTTCCAAAATTTACAAAGAACTCAAGAAACTAGTCACCAAACACCAAATAATCCAAATAAAAAGTGGGATACCCAACTAAATAGAGAATTATCATTCAGATTTTTAAGTGTTTTTCTTGTGTGTTTGTAACAGGGTCTCTTACTATGTAGCCCTGGCCAGCTTGGAACTCACTGTGTAGACCAGGCTTCCAGCTGCCTGACCTCCAAATGCTGGGAATAGCAGTATGTGCCACCATGCCTGGCTTTTTATGTTTTCTTAAAGAAGGATCCATAGAAATATGAGGAGACAGTATGGATGCATTTAGGAAGTAATTTTCAAACAATTTCTAAACAATATTCAAAACCTAGTAGTCATAAATGAAAAAAATACTTAAGGTTAATAAAGTTTTCTCCAGGGAAGTTACCATGAACACGTGAAAAAACAAGAGAAGTGAGAATATAAAATTGCTTCAGTGTGGAAACAATGAGAAGCAGTAAGAACTTCAACAGAATAAAAAATGAACTAGGAACTTTGTACTACAAAGCAAACAGACGAAAACAAAAATAAAATAAAACAAAAACACAGAAGAAGGCTGGAGAGATGACTCAGCAGTTAAGAGCACTGGCTGCTCTTCCAGAGGACCTGGGTTCAATCCCCAGCAACCACATGAAGTTTCCAACCATCGGTAACTACAGTTCCAGGGACTTTGATGCCCTTTTCTGACCTCTGGGCACAGGCATACAAGTCTTAGCGCCCAAACATACATGCAGGCAAAATGCCCATACAAGTAAATTAAAATAAAATAATAAAAAGAAAAACAAAAGGTCAGGATATTCAAAGATGATTGACCTCACTCAGAATCACTTAAACAGTGCCAAACATATGATGCATATGTTAATAACTTTAATTGCAGCAATCACGATATATTTGTACAGCAAAACATAAGTACTATAATACAATTTTATTACTATACCTCAGCAAATCTGAAAAAAAATATAAAGAGATACTAGGTCAAATAGTGTGATTCCCATTCCTGTCCAACAAAATTGAAAATCATGTCATAATTGACTAGCTCTAGAAAAGACTGCCCCTATGCCAAATAAGACTGCAAATCAGTTCGGTGCTCTGGAAGAGGAACAGGGCTGTGGAGACCAAAGTGGACAGCACACCTACCCATGACCCAGTGTTTCTGCTTCTAGGAACTTAGATCTGGGATATAGTCACGTAAACATTCAGCAGATACTCAGTGAATCATCAAAACACCAAAGTCAGTGCAGATATCTGCTTATAGCCTGTGGTATGTGTCTATTAGAATTTTCTTTGCTACTAAAAAATGTTGGGTTAAAGATTGAGAATTGTCACAAAAGGTTATTGTTAGATTATCAAAAACAGCCATGAAGCTTCAAAAGTTATAAACACATAAAGCATTATACATGCCACTATACTCTTTGGGGTATTTTATGTGGCTATTTCATGATAGCACATATGTATTTCTGGTGATTGCCGTATGGAAAGACGCTGTATCTGAGTAGTAGAGAAGCAGCTGGGCCCAAAGCCTGGAAGAGTCTGAAGTGTCTGAATGAGAGGCTGGGCTGGGAGACTAGGTTAGGGAATTCTGGGTTCCATTCCTAGAACCATAATTAAAGAAATAAATATTATTTTAGTGAATCAAAGAATAAGAGTCAGAGATTGTGAGATGTTTTAAAAAATAATCTTTTTGTTTAACTACTTGAATTATTTGCATTTTTTGCCATATGCATATAATTGCTTTCATAGTATAATTCAAACCTATAAAAATGTGCTGTTAATTTTGTGACTGTCCCTTTGCTTGCTCAGTTTCCTTTGCCTTTGTTGCCCTTAGCTTTCAATTTCTTTTCTTACCACTGTCCTTCAGGGCCCAGCTTGTAGGCCATAGCTATGAGGTGACCCAAGAGCCTCCTTTTAGAATTTAGGACTTTGCTCTTCTTGCCATGAACTGAGTCTATTGTGTTCCCTTCAGTCATCTTTCCTGGCCAGTATGGGGAGTCCTGGGGTCAGCTTTTGCCACATTATAGTCCCAAAGATGAAAATATGGCAGTATTTTCACTGGCTTATCCCCATAGCCATACCTGACCTGATGCCTATAGTTAATGGTCATTTCTTTTTCATTTAAAACCCTTTTTATTAACATTCAGTCTTTATATGGTAAGCTTTGTAATGATATTTTTACTCAGTTATATCATGTATTAAGACCACATTCACTCTTCACAGTCCTCTCATCCCCACACCAGGTCCCTTACCTTTCCCAAATTGTCCCCTCCCATCTTCATGTCTCTCCACACATGTAATATACATCCTACATATGACATAAAACATGCACTATTTATTTTTTGGAGACTTACATATTTTGCCAAACAGAATAATCTCTATTTCTATTCATTTTCTGTCAAATTATATAGTTTTTTCCTCTCTAAGACCAAATAGAATTCCATTGTATGTATACCCGTGTGTGTGTGTGTGTGTGTGTGTGTGTGTGTGTGTGTGTGTGTGTGTGTGTGTGTGTGTACCACATGTGTGCAAGTGTCCACAGAATCCAGGGGTCTCTGCATCCCCTGGGAATAGAGTCACAGACAGTTTTGAGCTGTGTGATATGGATGCTGGGAATTGGACCTGGTCCTCTACAAGAGCAGTAAGTGCTCTTAACAATTGAGCCATTTCTCCACCCCCCAATCATATTTTCTCTATTCACTCATCAGTTGCTGAACATGAAGGCTGATTCCCTATCTTGGCTACTGTAACTACTGTGACAATAAGTGAATGTGTGGGTATCTCCATGATGTGCGGACTTAGACTCCTATGAGTATGTTCCACATGGACTAGAGCTGGGCCATATGTAGTTTTATGAGGAACCTCCATACCTATTTTCATAGTGGATGGAGTAATTTACATTCACACCAGTAGCTTGTCATTGCTCCTCCCGGCCTCATCCTTGCCAACATTTGTTGTTTATTTTCTTAATGACACCCATTATGACTGAGTGAGATAGAATCCTGGTGTACTTTCAATTTGCATTTCCATGATAGCTAAGGATATTGAACACTTGTTCATATGTTTTATTGATCCAAACATAGACAATTTTTGGTCTCTTCATTATTTTCAGAATACAAAGCTCTGGCTTAAACCTTGTCTCCAGAGTTGTTAGCATTCCATTTGCCCACTGTCTCTGCCAGCATCACTTGAAGGGAGCATAGGGAACCATTGCTCTCTGGCTTTCTGAATTTAGCAGTGTCCAGATTAAACTGACTCCTGATAAAAGCTGTCAACTCATTTAGATTCCCAAATATGTAGCTTGTGTGTTCTTTTCATTCAAAGAGGGTTTTCAGAATCCTAACATGCCTTTTATTTTTATTTTGGGATCATGATTATAACATTTCTCCTTTCCTCCCTCCACACACTCCTTCATGGCCTTCAAATTCATGGCCTCTTTGCCACCCCCAACTAGTTGTTATTGCATATACACATTCCCAACTATAAGCTTCTCAGTTCCAATAATGTTACTTGTATGTATGTTCTTCCAGGCTTACCATTTCACACTGGACAACCAATTGGTCTGCTCTAGAGTACCTCTGCCACTCCTAGCTTTTCAGTTGGCTATAGTTCTTTGTATAGGGTTGAGGCTTCATGGACTTTACCACATCCATATTGGTGTTGCCCTTTTCCAGTTCATGTTTGGGCAGTTACACTGGTAAGAAATTATGTGTGTAGCTTCTGATGTTACTAGGAGATGCAGTCTCCCAGAAAACCCCCCTCTCTGCTTCTTAAAAAGTCTGTCTCTTCTTCTGCAGTTCTCCCTGCATAGCTTCCATGGTACCAGAAGGCACCATGGAAGCTTCCAGAAAGAGGGAGGCAACCAGAGTTTTACCTGGCTATGCTGCCTATGAACCACATCAAAGACCAGCATAGCAAGATAATACTATGGGTGAAGTAGTGGCATGCACAAGCTGGTGGTACCCAACAGCTCTCTAAGTGGATTTAAGACCCACTCAACAAGAGGGAGACGATGCCTGGTGCTGGACACTGAGCTAACTACTTAGTGCTAGTACAGTCATGATTATTAGAGGAGAATCTATATCCAGTATACCTTTTAAGGGGTAGTCACAACTTGTTCCTTGGCTCATTACATTGCAGAATACCCGAAAGGCTCAACATATAATTACTACCTGTGCATTTATAAGATAGTGCTCTCAAAAGATTTGTATTTGTGCACAAAAAGCCTCACAGTTGTGTATGTTTTGAAACCAACTCCCTGTACTACATTCATCAAATATTTTAAAGTTCTTTACTAAAACCATTATGGGCAAACAGTCACATGTACAGAACATAGCAGAATGTGGAGCTAAATGAGTATATTCCTACGGGGCATATTTTCTACAAGAAGTAATTTGATTATTAGATTAAGTGACCTTAGTTTTTCTTCTGATAGTCATTTGTTGAAACCAAGCTGAATGGATGATTTTAACTGTCTTAATAAGTGTAACTTTTAATATCACATGGCTATAACAATAGGCCATGAAAAATGAGAAATATGAATTGCACATATTTTAAGTCAAATGTTGCTCATGAATTGTTAGGTGCTGTTTATAATGAAAAAATGGTTTGACCAAAACAAAGTCAATAGTAAAAGTACAAACAACATTATGCTTAGTGAACATTTGTTCTCCCTATGCTTTGCTTTTTAAAATATTTTAGGTCTTAACTCAGGAACCTATGAATTATACAGTTTAGCTCATGTAGGGTAAATGACCCTGTTTTAGAGCAGTGGCTCTCAACCTTCCTAATGCTGTGACCCTTTAATACAACTCCTCATATTGTAGTGACCCCCAAACATAAAATTATTTGTTGCTACTTTATAATTGTAATTTTGCTACTGTTATGAATCATAATATAAATATATGATATGCAGGATATCTGATATGTGACCCCAGTGAAAGGGTCATTTTAACCCCAAGGGGGTTGCGACCCATAGGTTGGGGAATGCTGTTTTAGAGGAAAGAAGAATTTATAGCTATATATGGGCAAACATAGAAGAGAATTGCTATTGCCTCTGTGTGGGGGTGTGTCCCATCCCCACAGCTTTGCTTTCTGTGGCTTGAGGTATCCACAGTGAACTTTACATATGAAATTTAAATATAAACTTTAAATATTAAAACATATTAAATGGAAATCCCATAGGTAAACTGTAAATTCTTCACTGGCCCTTGGAGTAGTGTGATGAAATCACTGCTGCTCTGTCATATCCTGTCTAAGACATCAATATGTACATCTGGTTCATTAGTCTCTTACTAGTCATGTCCTTTGGCAGATGTCTGCAGCATCTCAGGGAATGTGTTAAGTAGCCTTTCTTTTCCTGAATAATGATCCCAGTTTAGATAAGCCAAAGAAAAGCTGAAAAGGGTTGTCTTTAAGTGAGAAGGCAAGTTAGCAAGGAAATAACAACAATAAAAAAGCCATACACTACAATAGATGTGACAGTGTTTATATTAGTCATCTTTCTGCTACTGTGGCAAAACACCTAAGAGAATCCCTGTTAAGGAGGAACATTTCATCTGGTCTTCACCATGCAGAGATTTCAGTCCATGGGCCCTGAACCTCATCACTAAGGGCCTGTGGTAAGAGCAACATCTTGGAAGAATCATGGCAGAGGTACATGGCATTGGAAAGCTGCTCAATTCGTGAAGGAATGATGGCAGAGAGGAAGAGGAGTAGAAGATGGAGAAAGGAAGGTGGGGAGGAAGGGAGAACATGAATGAGAGAAGGGGGGCAGCAGCAACATAATCCCTTCAGAGTCACACCTCAAATGACCTACTGTTGCTTAAATAGGCCCCATGTCTTGATAGCTCAAGCTATGAACTCATCAGTGAATGAATCTACTGATTCGTTCCAAGCCTTTATGTTCCAGTCATTTCTCAGTAGTGCCAGCAGCTTGAAACTAACCTTTAACACACGAATCTTTTTCAGAAGTACTTCATATCTCAACAATAACATTTGAAACCTCTCTAGTACCTAGCATTTTAAGCTATAAGATATGTATGGATAGGAAAAATAGCTTATATAGTATTTGTTCTATTTGTGGTTTCAGGAACCCATTGGGAACTTGGAATCCTTTGTTTTACAGGAACACTGCCCTATCTTATTAACCCAAGAGAGCCCCATGTGGGCAAGTGGGATTGAAAGTGCTGACATGGCAAGATAGTATTTGCTTGTGTTGATAGGGAAGGTATTTCATGTCTAACTGCCCTTTTGAGAATACATAGAGGTCAGAGGGAGGGGAATATGTAAAAGGGACTTGAGTTAATGTACCCAAGAGTGGGAAAGTGAGTTTCAGAGAGAAGTGGGCAAAAGAACAGAAACCCAGGACAGTATGTCCTGGTTAAGAGCTCTAAAGGGTGAGTGACCTGCAGGACATGAACAAAGTTTAAGGAATGCTTCTCAAGCCCAGCCACCTATTACAGTTTTCTTGTTCAAAGGGAGTGAACAAGGTCTGGACATCAGCATTTTTAAGGTTTTAGTATGCAGTCTACACTGAGAACCCTTCCCTCACTGATCTAAGGGAATACAAAGGAGAAGTGTGAGAAACATGTTGAAGGAGGAAGAGTCAGGCCTGAGGATTTCCCAGATCCGCGTGGTTTCTAAGAATTCCAACTTGTTAGACTCCCAGCTCATTCCATATTATTTTATTAGGAAGAAATAGGTTAGGGAAAATTTCAGCCCAAACAATAATTATTTTTAAAGAAAAACCATGGCATATATCTTGCTGCGTTAGATAACGTTCCTACCCACATGATTCCACAGGAACATTCAGAATTTGTTAAATAGGACCAGCTTCACTTCAGTATTCATTGTTTAACTAAAAGGAGCTAAAAGGAAAAGGTTTATAATAACAGTCACCTTTACAGTACATTTAGGGAGTCATATGGATGTGCAGCCTTTCATTAAAATGCCTCTGTTGTGACTGGAAATTACTTAGCAGTAGAAGCAAATAGTCTAAGAACCAATTTCCTGATAACATCCCTCCTCTTCCAGGATAAAAGGGAAGTTCTTTGTATCTAATTATGTTAAGGAATTGAAATCCCTTCCTGTCAGATAGGAAAAATAGTAACATGCACACATTGCTGTATTCTTTAACTTGGTTTTATCCAGATTCAGGGACTAATTAGTTATCTAAGATTAATAGCACTAATCAAGTTCCATGTAATTGCATGGAAGTTAGGAATATCTGTTACAGTGTCTGTGTTCTTGCCTCCCCTTCCTTGACCTTACAAACACAACTCAGGAACTGTAAACAAAGGGTAAAAGCAATCTCTTCTCCATTGCTGAGAAGATGAATTACTGTAGATGGGAGGAAAACATACAGCTCCAAATCAACTTCCTTCATCACCCTCACCGTTCACTGGTCTTTACTTGGGATCACCTTGAGATGTGACATCAATTCAGAGTAATAAGGAAGGGTCAATGAAAAGCTAAAACATTCTCAAGAACCCATTACAGTGCATCTCCAAGGGATTCGTGTCAGTGCCACCACGTCTCAAAAACAGGACACAAATTCCCGAGGAATGGCTTCAGAGAACAGAGACAATAGACATCTGTGAGTCTCGTGACACAGGAGTTGACCTCTTACTGGGTCTCTCTTCTACTCCCTCCATGTCTTCTACCCTATCACATCATCACTCACTCCTTAGAAAACATTACGTATGTGCTATCATAAATCCGTTAGGAAACAGCATGTTTACTGTAATTTACCATCATTGATTTTTTTTAAAAAAGTAATTTTGATGCACTCGAAGGCTTTGACTTAGGTAAATGTCTTCCTCAAATAGGTAAATCTCCAGAATGGGTTTTTCAAGATGATCTACAATGGGTAGGATGCATTATCTGCCTCTGTCAGTAGGTTATTGGTTAGTGTGTCTAGTTCACTTGTTATTTGTTCTTACAGGGAACTCAGTGCACTGTGCACAATAAGAACTTTAAACTAATTGAATTTGAAAACTAAAGCAATGTGTTTCAAGTCTACTATGTTAGGCACTAAGTTAAGCACTGAGAATTCAAAGCATACTTTTTGTGCATCTATGTATTCACCCAGAGCTTATCATCATAGACCCTTAGGACTGTAAATATGTAAGAGGAAGATTTAGAATAGAATAGAATATGCAAATCATTGTACTCCCTTCAGGAGACAGAGCAACTACAACTATTACCTGAATTTTCATCTTTACCCGATGAAATTTTTCTTCTCTACATATCTTTTCTGCCAACTGGTTTGAGTGTCTGAAAACAAATTAGAGACATTAAGTCATTAGACATTAAGTAACCCAAAGTGGAGAAGTTATTGGTTCTCAAGTATAATAAGAAAACTCTAACAAAGTTATTAAATATGTAGGTGACACTCATATTGTAATAATATCGTTACCTTTGAGAGCAGTGTTAACTTTGAGAACTGTTGTCTGTAGTTGCATGCATATGAATATGAGTGCATTTAAATGCATTTCCAGTTAATCTGAAGTTTTGCCTCTGTAAGTCAGTCAGTAAGACAGAAATTGCACAAACAAAGCAAAATGAGACAAATAGTATAGTTGGACTTTTCCTGTCTCACAGTTGCTCTCAAATAAACACACTGAGGCTTATATTAATTATAAATGCTAGGCTAATAGCTCAGGCTTATTACTAACTAGCCCTTAACCCACATTCCTTATTCATGCTCTGCCACATGGCAGTACCTTTATTAGCATGGCACATTCATCTCCTGTTCTGCCTCTGGCTGGGTAACTCCAGACTCCACGCTTCTTCCAGCATTCTCCTAGTCTAGCTTTCCTGCCAATCTTATCCTGTTCAGCTATTGGCCAATCAGCTTCTTTATTAAGCCAATCACAGTGACTTATATTCACACAGTGTAAAGGAATATTCTACAGCAAACAAACAAACAAAAAGTCTACAAAAAAACATTGAGTTCATTTTGAGTTGGTCGAATACTTACATGGGGCCTGCCCTGAAGTGTGATTAATATACCCATTGAGGCTTCATTGGAGAGAAGTGATTTTTTTTCTTTGCCAGAAAGTATTAGTTAAAGATGCTTCTTGATTAGTGGTGGTAGCTCAGGTCCACTTCCTGCCTCAGTGCTGGGACCCTGTCTGGCTTGAACCTGTGCAAGTCTTGTGCAAGCTGCCACATTTGTTTGAGTTTGTATGTGTATCACTTACATTTCCTTGGAGTCACCCATTACCTCTGGCTTTTAAAATCTTTCCTCCCTCTTTCCTATATAGATCTGTGATCCTTGAGTGAAGGGATTTGATGCGGTCATGCCATTTAGGACTGAGTGCTCCAAAGTGTCTCAGTCACTGCACATTGCCCATTTGTAGGTCTCGTTTTAGTTCCCATCTACTGCAAGAAGAAGGTTCTGTGATGATGACTGAGTGAGGCACTGATCCACTGTGTAATAAACCATTCTCGATTGCTCACTTCCCAGATCTATTTAATCCTCTTTTCAACAAACCACATTGGTTTTCTTGTCAGTACCTTTCCAAAATCTGCAGTCCTGCATTCAAACTGTTGTCCTTCTCTTGTCTGTACTAACAGCTTCCTGACACATCTCCCTGCTCCTGCCCTAGCCTGCTTTCAGTTCATTGGCCACAGAACAGCTAGGAACATCTTTATCTTGTCCTTCCCTTCTGTGAAGGAGAGGATGAATAAACGTTTCTTACCTGACTTAGTCAAGCAGTGGGCAGTGTTTCTGGCTATGTTGGGCTTAGCAGAGAAAACCCACATTATAAGAAAACCTTAATGCATTATGAATTATATGCTCTTGACATGAACACCCAAGTACATTGGTATCCTTTATTCACTGGCCTGCAGTGAGCACTGTACAGTTTTGCCAGAGACACCACCACTGTCAGCTAATCAAAGATAGTCCTTGGTTATTTAGGGCCTCAACAGCTGCCCAGGTTTAATTAATATTCCACAATTATATCTGGAGAAGAGCCAATTTCAGAGACAGGTGACTAAGTGACAGGAAGATCTGACTTTCCTTCACACATCACCTGTTGTGGTCCAGTGGGATCCACTCAAAGTTTGCTGGCAACTTGAACTATGATGTCACATGACTTATTCTGTTGAAGGTTGCTGTATAAATCTTGCAAGTAAGTCCTAAATTTGCTTCTGCGCAGTCTGCTCTTTAGGTTGTGAAGCGTTGTTATGTGTTACTGAGGACCCTCAAAGCATGCAGAAAATACCACACTGATTGTTATGGTGCAAAACGTCACAGCTCATTTAAGGGGGTCATCAAGTAATGAGAATGAGGATTCAAGTGGGGGGCTTACTCTTTGATCCACCAGGAATTCCAAATGGCATCGTCATTAATTCTTGGATTCCCTCTGTTCTTACAGAAAATTGAGGCATCAGAAACTGTCATTTTGTGAACGGATAGCTATTAAAAGCACATTAATAATCTATAGTGGGTAAAGCATATGCCTTTTAAAAAGATTTGCAGCTTGTTTCTCTGTGGTGAAGACACAGGACTTCTCCAGCCTAATTACAAAGCAATCAAACAATTTAATTAATCTGGAAATCACTTTCTTCACAATAACTGCCTCTAAAATGAGGCACCCTGTGTAGTGCCGTTAGGTAGAGCATGGCTCCGACACACTGCTTGCATCTTAGCCGTACCTCTGCCTTTTGGGGATCTTGGTGTTAATTACCTACCCAATGCTTGACCACCGCTAAGGTTCACTTTATCAGGTCAGAGCATCAGTGGGGATACTGGCAGTCTATAAAGTGTCCGAGCACTCAAACATCCAAGAACCAGCAAATCCCTGGAGCAGTGGATGTGAGTTACAAGCAAGTGCTGCACATATGGGCAGAGAATTAACTGGCACCACTTTCTGTTCGAGAGTCTCTCAGGTATTGCTTTGCAGATGGGTGGATGAATGCAGAGAGCAGTGCTGCAAAGAGTGAAGGTCATATGAAGGACTCCAGTTTCAATCCATCTTGCTCTCTCTTCACAGCCAGCGCCATTGGTGTGTTCAACAGAGAGGACATCATAGAACATAGATGGCATGAATTCTAACCCATCTACCCCAAATTTGCAGTGTTGTGGACACTGTCTAACAAAATAGCATTGCTGAATCTTGAGAGGCCAAAAAGAAGTCCATTTTTTTTATTTCAAATAAGGACAAAACATTCCACAATTGACTTCCATAACTCTAATGTGCTTATCTTATCATTTCTCCCCAAGGAAAATTGAATTTTTGTTCAGTGCACAACATATACATCTATATGGTGCTCAGTGACTCTTTCCTGTGTTAGTACCAGAACCCCACCTACCTCTCCAGATTTTCTATTAGTGGGTTATTCTGCCATGTCATCTCACCCATCTATCCACAATGGCAACACCAGTCCCTGTGTTCTCTCTTTTTCCAAGCTTGTTTCTAACTCATCACCAGTCACTCTTGGTTTGCCCACAGAAACTCTTTCTCTTGACCTTGCATGTGCTGGTGCAGCTCCATCTCCTTCAGTGCATCCAAGCATCTCTAAAGCCTCCCAATACCTAATACCAATAAATATAGTTCATGGGTCATTGACTGTATCCCTCTGTAATTTCTTCAGCTAGAGGGCTTGTCTCTGGGACCACTTTAATTTTTTACAGGGTTTCTGAGTTGTTTCTGACTCCTAAAGTCCCCATATACCATCTTACCTGAAGTTTTGGTCATCCCTGGAAAGGCAGCCCAGGATGTGAGGCCAAGTTTGGGGATGGTTAATAGAAGCTTTAGTATTGGCAGTTTTGATTTCTTTGGAGGGCAGGTTTAATCAGGCTTCTGTGTCTGTCTGTCTGTCATCAAGTGCTACAAAACATTTTATAAAATGGTACCTGGCTTCCAAGGGTCAGTTATTTTAAGTTCATTCCTCAGATCCCCCCCCCACACCAATTTATAAAAAATATTGAATGGGCTTTTTGTTTTCGCTCACCACATTTGAAGCTCCAGCCTTAGTGTTTTCTGCACAGTGAAGACAGGCTAGGGATGGGGCCAGATTCCCTTGATCTTATTTTATTCTTGTGAATGAGGAAGAGAGCATTGTTGTCAGAATGTCTTGGCTTCAAGTAAGCAATTGTTTTTGTTACAACTAATAATTTACTGGTAGTTTGTTCTCTCCATGGTGCACAAGCAACATCAATATATTCTCCAAACTTAAAAAAAAAAGAAAAGCAACCTCTCTATAATGATTTCAAGCATTAGAGTATCCCCCTCAGGAAGCAAGGGCTTTTAGCCATCTTGAAATTATTGAGCTCCTTTACAGAATGCAGAGAGTGATACACAAGCTAAATTAGGAGTAGGGGAATGAATGCTGTTGAGAGAAATCAAAATAAGTTAATTTGCTGTGTAGATAAACAGACAAAATGAATCCTGGATTACTGGACAGCAAAAGCAAAATCTATTCCTCCAGGGGCCCCAGGAGCAGCAGATGCAAAGACATGATAAATTTCACTGTGGCAGGGGAACCACTCCTTGCTTGGCTCTCTATAAAGAAACCGCTTCTCAGCGCTTCCCCGTTGAATGGCTTTGATTGTGCTGTCATAAAGTTAATAGCATCTGTTGAAGACAGCACTATAAAATTTGCAACCTTAAGTTAATTGAAAAATTTCAGTGGAGATGTAGCCAGTCTAAGAAGTCCTCAAGGTAACACTAAACTTACTCTCCTGGAGGGTTCGGCTGTTCTATACTAATAACAAATTGTTTACCTTTCCAGCTGGTGTGACTTGGAACTGGAAGTCCATATTCCTTACAGCTGGCTACAGTGGTCACTCTCACTGAGGAGCCAGTGATGTGACAATGGCCTTGCTGTTGGGGGAATGAAAGGCATCTCACATGATCTATTTTTCCACTTTTCAAGAAACCAATAGAGCAACTTTGCAGCCTTTTCTCACCTCCTTACTGAAACCAGCTCCATTCCCAAGTGGTCCCTGACAATGCTGTGCATCTAATTAAGTATGCAGGGGGAAGCAGCGTGGTGGTCTGGAGTGTCCTGAACTTGCCCTCGCCAGCTGCCTGCCAAGCTTTGTCAATGATCAGCAGCAGGTTGAGCGGGCTAATGGAGAAAGTAACAAGCCCCAGGGGTGCTGCCCTCCTTCCTGTGAGCAATCAGTGCTCTTCTCTGCCTGTGGAGGACTTGAGAAACACGTGCTGCCATCTCCTTGTGGCCATGGTTTTTAGTGTCTGCCTGGCCAGTCACATTCCAGCTGCTTAGAGATGCAAGAGATTGCTGAAGAAAATATTGACAAGGGGTAATCCTGCCAGGTTCTTCCAGCAATGTGAAGATAGAACTGGGGACCTTTTAGACATAGGTCCAGATGGCTGGATTCTCCCTCATAGTTTATGACTTGTTTTGACACATCTATCATTTAAATGTATACTTTGGAATCCAAACATTTATATTCAAGACTTTTTTTTTCATACTGAGGCTGCCTCCCCCAAATAAAAAGCACCTCCGATGAAAACATGAGCTCACCATCCATCTAAGTGTTAGCATCTGAAGGTACCATACAAAATGTATATGTTCTCATTCTACAGACTGAAATGCTTAGGTTATTACAGATCCAGAGGGCTCAGGGCTGGGGAAAGTGCTGAATGTTTGTATTCATATGTCTTGCCCACTTGGGAAGCTGTGCTGGAACTCAGTACCCTCCCACCCCCTCTGCCTGCTTCCCAGATCCCTGCTCCAGGCAAGGCTAAAACATTATTAGAGGAAATGACATTTTGTAGAACTGTAAAGAAGCTGATTAGTGAGAAGATTCTGGATGTGGATAATGGCACAAAACCAAAATGAGGTTGTTCATTTCTCCTTTTCTCTCCACAGGAAATAGCCCACAAGACAGTCCAAGGAATTTCTCCCCCAGTGCCTCAGCCCATTTCTCTTTTGCACGGAGGTAAGGACTACATATTAGTGGGTCAATAAGGTGGTTCCCAGGGAATCCTGTTTCCGCTCTCTCCCCCCACACTCTCCCACCTACTCTTCCAGGGTTCTGTCTGGGGAGATCCTTCTCATTCTCACATAAAGCCTTCTCCAACCAAAGGACCTTGTTAGCTTTGACAGTTGTCCTGCAGACTTGTGCCTTGTGTTAGAGTTGGAGGGTGCCTCTGGGTCCTTTGCTGAATGTGAACCCCAGTGAAGGTGTGGAGGTGCTTCTTTGTTTTCTCCATCTGTAGAACATGCCTTGTGCATGGTTTAACCTTGACAGATTTTTACTGACATTGTTGTGTTGTTGCTGTGCAGGCTTTAGTTATCTATGTCCTGGACAAGGTTTTGTTGTTATCGTTATGTCTGACGCTTTATAAAAATGAGACTCTCATTACAAGGTATGAATTCAGGAGCATTAATCAGTAATTAAGTTAAATGACAGATCTGAGATAAAGCAATGCTTGGATCATTAGGATGTTTTCTGTGCTCTTTTCTTTTTTCTTTTTTTTTCTTTTTTCTTCCTTCTTTTTTTGAGGTGGGGGACAACTCGAGAGACATGGTTTCTCTGTGTTGTCCTGGCTGTCCTGGAACTCACTCTATAGATCAGGCTGGCCTCAAACTCAGGAGATCCACCTGCCTCCACCTTCTGACTGCTGGGATTAAAGACATGCCCAGCACTATTTTTCTGCTGATATTGTAGGTAGAATTAGGCAGCGGATGTTCAAGAGCTATGCCTCTGCTCTCAGGGAACTAAGAGGAAGTGTTAAGAGGAAGTGTTCTTAGAAGTATCTAAAACCCAGGCTTTCCAAGGCTGGTACCCCTGCTGTGGTCTCAGCCAACTCTTCTGGATTCCAAATCAGTGTGTTTTTCTCAGGCAAGCATCCTGTCTTCACTCCCCCTTCACCCCTCTCACATATGTGCCTTGCCTCCTCCACCCAGGAAAGACAGAATGCAAAATGTCCCTTCAGGTCTCCAGATATTCAGAATAAATGTAATGTATGGCCTGGATGTCCCATCTATTTGTAAGAATTTCTCAGGGACTTAACTATACACTAAAGTGAATTCAAATAGCATTTACATTATTACAAATTATATAGGTATATCTTAAAATGCATTGTTGTTCTACACATTGCTAATGAGTGTACTCTTGTCAGCAGTGTGTACTCTTGTCAGCATGCAGTACATTTTGTGTCCTGAAATCCTAGGAAAAAGATTTTCAGAACTTTGTATTATCACTAAGATTCCAGTAGCATTTGCACAATTCTTTATTATTTAGAACCTACTCTAAGTCCCAATCCAAGAGGAAATGTTTGTTCTTTCATTGCCATAGTCATTTCCCATCATATGCTCAAGGCCTCTGTGAATCCCACTGTGGGGAGGGTACAAGAATGATTAAGATGCCATCTCAAGACCCACACCTGGGTCTTCTTTAAGATTCAACTTTTTTTCTTTTAAACTAAGATTTCAGTTATTATACTACAAGAGAAATGCAAAAGCTAAGTGGCTCTAGGAAGTCTGTCTGCCCACAGACTATTAATTCAGGATGGTTCACTATTCCAAACGGGAGAAGAAGCTATGAAAGTCAATAAACAAGTGTCCTCTGTACTCTAAAATGGAAGCTGGGTGCATTCAATCACCCTGAGTAATAAGTAAATGCAAATCTCATTGCAGTGTGTATTAAAACATGACAGAAGCCAGTCTCTTAATCCTGCCAGATTTATAAAAACGAAGAGCATCTAATAATTAAGTGGGAGACTGAAGGACAGATGAATCTGGCTTCTGTGCTAGAAAAAAAATTGCACAACCCCCCAAGCATGTTAATTTTTGACAAATACACCATAAACCGTGACAGGAGATTATCACTGGAGACCTCCAGTTCGTGTTGCATGAACTACCAGCTGGGACTCCTTCCACACTCTTCAAAAAGTATTAATTTTGATTAGTACATGAGTGATCCGTTGTCTTACACTTTTATTCAGGTAAATAGAGCCGTGTGTTTGTTATGAGAATTCAGATAGGCACTTTCTACCTAACATCTGGCGACTCCTACTGTTTAGAGATGGTTTTCACTCAGGAAACTTAGACCTTCCGCCTGGGGTCTCTAACTGCCTCCCACTGGCCGTGTGTCAAGTAATGCTAGTTTGAGATTCTCACATTCGTTGTTTTAGAATTTAGCCCAGTAGAGGAAATGTGGCCCTGTCTTTGAGATCATTCTGGGGTGAAGACACAAAGATTAGGCTTACTAATCTCCAGCCTTACTTGTTCAGCATTCTTCCTGTTACATACCTGGTAGCATAATAGTCCAATTACACACTGTAATGTGTGATGACACACACTGATAATTTAAAATACAGATCCAAGAGTAAACCTATCAGGGCAGTTTTTAACATACTGAGTTTAATTAAGAGAAAAATAATCACCACAATATTTTCTTTAATAATGGAATGTTACACATACATACATACTGGTTTTGTTGAAGACAGTATGTCCATGTAACCCTGATTGCCCTGGAACTCACTCTGTAGACCAGGCTGGCCTCAAACTCCGATATCCCCCTGCCTCTGCTTTCCAAGTGCTGGGATTAATGGCATGTGCCACCACCACCTACTTCATATTTCAGATTGTTAATTATAACTTGTGTAAAACCTTATCTGAAAATCCAAGATCCAAAATCTGAAATCCTTAAATTTAAATTTTATTGTCTGTTGCTCTCTGTCTCTCTCTGTCTCTGTCTCTCTCCCCCTTCTCTGTGTACATATGTATATGTGTCTTCATTCATGAGTGTGTGCATGTGCGGTTTCTAGGGATCATACTTGGGTGTTGGGTTTGCATGGCAAGCACTTTACTGAGCCATCTCATTGGTGTCCAAATATGAAACTTACTAAGAACTATTGAAATGTTCTGAGTAGCAGTGGGATGCTCAGAAAAGCTACAGATTTAGGAGTAAAGATGTTCACCAAATTTGGAAATACCTTAAAAGAAAAAAATCTAAAATTCCAAACCTAAAATTCTTCTGGTTCAAAGAACCTTGGATGAAGGATTCTCAGTCCATACAATCTAGGGCCTGTCTAGCTGTGGATTGTTTAAAATTTTTGTTGAATGGCAACATGGAGGTAATAATGTCATAGCTTTGCCAGAAGCTGGGGCATTAGCAAACTATTGCCTTTGCTTTGAACACCAGGGACTCAGTAGGGTAACCTCCTATTAGTCTTACAACTCTTCCTGTAGCAGATTTTAGTTGGTGATTGGTATAGTTTTATTTGACCCAACATTGTCTAGACTAGTGTATCGCCCAGGTGGCTATAATTACTAAACATACTAACCTGTTTTCTCTTCATACAGTTACAATTGTCAGACTGGTATCAGAGTGTTCCACTCTTTCTTTATTGTGTACTACCCAATATAATTTTTTTGTGAGTTGAGCCCCACCCACCCACCCCCCACCCACATACACACACAATCTCTTGGTGTCCTGTATTCTCATCAGATGTTTTCCTCTCTTTTCACTTGATGTAACATTGAGTTCTCCACCCACAAAGAAAAGCTTCTCTAAAGAGCCTTGTTGATTTGGGAAGATGAGGATACTGTCTTTGGGTGTTGCTTTATTGAGAGCTGCTGAACAGAAAAGATAGCATTGTTAGTCAGATCCAAATTGTGCCTGTGTGATAGCTTCCTTGGAAAGGGTCACTTTCTCCCCTCAGTACTGCACATAGCATATATAGTAACTTCTGATGTGCGGTTGTCATGGTAATGAAAATGTGATGGTCCTTTTGCTCCATTTGAGTAAACAGACACAGGCAACTTGGGAACTTTATGAGACATGAATTATTTCTGGTCCATGTCTGTACCAAGAACTGAGCACATTCTTGTTTAAACATCTTCCTGGTGGTGTGTTTTCTGGACTAAGCAAATGTAATTTATGCTTCAGAACTAATAAGAACATGTCTCCTCTTGGAACTGCTCATCCATCTGAAATATGTCTGTGGATACCTGAGGGGAAGGGTAGTTAATGAATCACAAAACAAAATCATGGTGGGGAAATTTTGTCCCTCGCTTTTTCCAGAGATTAGTTTCTGATAATTGCTATTAAATGGACTGCATAATTATTTTTAAAATAATATCCTTTTCTCTTTTAAATTAAAGGCGGTTAAAATATAAAATTTAGGCATTGGTTTTTAAATAGGTAGCTGAATATAAGATCTGCCTATGTTCCATTTAACTGGTGGTTGTACTTTTATGTGCATACTATAATTGTTTTCCTCAGAAATATTCAACATTTTCATGTGTATAAAAGTGTTCTTAAGGAAATACATGATTTAATCTCCCCAGTTCCTTTTCCCTGGTATATTTATAAACATCTCATTTTCTTCTTCTCCTTTTTTAAATACTTGATTCAATTGTACTCCACCAATCATGGCCACAGAAATGACAGGTAAATTTCACCGAAATCTTAGTATTGTAGTCACTCTGTGATGTGTTCGCTTGACCTCCATCTTGTTTCTGTGGACCATTGCATTTACTGGAGGTAGCATCCATGGTAGCCTATAAGATCCTCCTTTGACTCTCAGGCTACAATGGCAGTTTTCCATATCAGCATCTAATTGAGGTTTCTCAAACTCAAGTCTGATGCTATGGAATTCTCTGACTTCAACTTACTGTGAATGTGTCTATGTTAGACCTCGTCCACTATTGTCACTCACTTGGTAAATTAACAGAATTGTGAAATACAGAACATCTCTACATGATCCTGTGTCTTAGAATATAGTAGTGCTGCTTTTAAATAAAATGTTTTTCCCGTTTTACCTCCTTGGAAAATTTGCATGCATTTATTTTCCTGATAGTTTATGATTTGGTATGATCTTATTTGAACTTTGAATAAGAGAAAACCTTGAAAATTTGCTCTGTGGCAGCCCCTTGCCCTACCAGCACTATTGCCACTAATAACTACTGCTTCCATTCATTTTAGACCCCTGTAGTGACCCTCACTCATATTACAGTCCAGCTCAGAAAGCCATCATGTAGTCACCATTTGAGGATGAAAGTCATTCTCTTTAAGAAGCCTGAGCAGACTTTACTCTTAGCGTTAGTTTCTATTGTGAGTACTGAAATTTTCCTCCAGCCCTTGGGGTGATTTGCCAAAGTCTGCTGGTGAACTTTGCTCCAAAACTTCACGAAGCCAGGTCACCTAAGAAAGCAATAACTTTCCAAAACCCGAGCTTCAAGCTTTCTGGCTATGGAGTTATTTGCCACTTAAAAGTGTAAAGTAACCAGAACCCAATGCTCCCTCCACCCCTGTTTATGATAAGGAAAACTATACCCTTAGGAATATGAGGTGGAAAGCCTGTTGCAGGCCCTGAGCCTGCCCCAGAGTCTTGTACCCTGTTGGAGTCCCGGCCCTTGTGAAGATCATTGGCCAGTTTTCAGTTCCCTCATAGGGCATGTTCCCTCCCATTTCTGCTTGCATTGCTTTGAAACTGCTGAGGCTGACCATTGTAATTATCCCTGGTATTCATTTTGTCAAAGTGTATTAGTGAGAGATCAATACTATGGATCAACCCATTCACTTTCTACTTGTTTGGATGTATTGATTCCATTTAAATAAAAGGCAACCTGCTGTATAATGTTTGTTTACCCTAACCCTCATCCTCATAGACTATGTTTATGTCATTTGTTTGATTAAAGATACCCTGGTTCCCTGGGGTTCCCTGGTATCATCAGCACTCCACAGTTGGCCTAACTGAACTCTCTTTGTCCTGTAGGACGGACGGGCGTCGCTGGTCTCTGGCTTCTCTTCCCTCCTCAGGCTATGGGACAAATACACCAAGCTCCACAGTCTCTGTAAGTGCCTGGTTTTTCTTTTCATCCCCAAACCACAAAACTGATCTGCAGTCTGTGTTTTCTCTGGGTGTTCCCCAGTGGGAAGGCAAAGATAGATTCCACATGTCTACCTCTCAGGATGAAGTGTGTGTCGAATGATGGGCTAACAAATGTAAAAAGGGCATACTGTTGCTGCAAGCTTCCAAACTGTGGGGTTAAATTGTCCAAAAGGCCCAGGATGACAGGTTTGGAGAAGAGAGAGAGCCTCCATTTCAATACCATTTGGTGGAGTTTGGGGAAAACAATACGATCTTGTTTTATTGCTTTTATTCCATGCCAGGGGTATTCGTGCTGAAGATGCCATTAAACTTTGATGGACTTGATCGTTTTGTGTGTGGTTGAGATGGAAGCTTGTTTTGTTTTCTCCCTCTTTCACAGGATGCCCCCCCCAAGTCATAAATTTGTCAGTGCCCTAACAACTTTTTAAAAGGCAGGTAAACAACTTAGTAAATCCATAGAAAAGGCTAGAGAAATAGACAATTCTCGCCTGAAACATTTCAAACCCAGGCCTGGCAATTACTGGCTGCTACTGCTCAGTAGATTAGATACAAGCATTTCTGACTTAAGTTAGAGAGTGTCTGTAACCACAGGGCTTTGGGAACCAGGTGGCCATTTAGAAAGGCCCAGGAGGTCACACCTTATTCAATGAATGCTGAATGAGGTGTTCTGAATGTCCTGTATCCACCAGCTCAAAGTGCGGACCGCAACTATAGGGCCTTTTCTGATTCAGTTCCCTCCTAATTTTGTCAAAATCCCTGGTTCATTGTATAGGAATGTCCCAGCATTGGGCTAAGCACTTAGCCAATGATTAATGCTCAAATTATAAGAAACCTAAAACGAAAGAACGAGTGCCCCCCCTCCGCCTTACATCTGTGTTTCTAGAAGCCCCAGTATAATGTAGGATTTCTGGGGCACCTCTAAAACCAAATTGCTAACATCTGTTGGATTCGTCTTACGTCTCCTTAGAGTAGCGCACTGTGATAGGTGATTTATTTTCTTGTCTTCCTTCTCACTTTGTTGTTCTAGGTGAGTTTCCTGTCCATTTAGGTCATTTGTTTGAGCACATCCCTAACAGTTCTGAGTAGGTTCTGTGGCACACCAGCTTCATATCGACTAAAATCCTGGATGTTATCAGTGGATAAAATTCTTACTAAGTACCAGTGAGGTTTTGCTTGACTATTATGGCAGCAGTCATCACTGGTGATTTCAGATGTGAAAATGTGGTATGATACTGCAAAAGTGAATGATAAAACTGACTCCACATAGAATAATTTAAGATGTTTAAGTGATGTACCTCTCTAGGCCCTTGGGTGCCTTTAATTAGAGCCAGGCCACCAGTAAACAGAGTGCTGATTCTTTGCCCTGTGACTTCCTTATCCTCTCTCATTTAATTTTAGCTTTTATTAAATTATAATCACTTAATGAAAAAAGTTAAAATTCATGAGTTTTGGCTGTAGGTTCCTTTATTTAACTTCATCAACTTGCATCGCCTTCAGTCAGTGTTAATGGCAGTTCAGGTGACAAATGTCCCTTTTGCCTGGAAAACAGGGGTGTACAATATGCCCCTTCTTTCTCTAATAACGGCATATCATTTTCTTGAAGTGAATGAATAAGAGGAAGAGTACATGGAATCAGACCATTGGATCGAAATAATTTTTTAAATTATGTTTTTGTAAGTGTTATAAAATAAAATAGGCATTATTCAAGCTCTCTAAAAAGCGTTTGGGCTCATTGCCCAAATATATATCACAATATATTCTATGATATTGCTGCTGTTTTTCCCCTCATTTTATGGATCAGAAATCTAAAGCAGAGAAAATTATTCGAGGGGCTATTTACCCACCCCTTTATTTTGTCCATACAAATATAGCAAGTGGTCTAGACCCTAATGTCATGGTTCTTTTTAGGTCATGCGAGTGGCATTTCTTTAGCTTTGTGAGTGATCTACATAAAGACTAATGTCTCTAAAGTTTACATGTCTAAAAGAAACCCTGAGATCATTTTTATACACACACATCCACACAGAATTTCTGATAGCTTTTCTCTTACTCGTTTATGATTTATGTATTGATGGAGGTGGGAGGCAATTATAGGTCTCAAATTCCCATTTCTTCCCTTCAAAATCAAATTTTATTTTCCATAATTTCCCTTTTTGCCAAAAACAAGGACTATTGGTTCTGGACTGTGCACGCTGTTTCATAGGTTGGCCAGCTTTTATCTTCATTCATTTCTAGAATAGACAACAGAAAGCTACAGGCTTCTATTTAGGTTTCTGTCATTATCCTTCAAATGTCAGCACAGTTGTGTCAGCTGGTAACTGAAGAGTTTCTGCTGTCATACCCATAATCTGAATCGTGTGTACAATTCTCATTAACTATATAAGTCATTCAGCCAATCAAAAATGTACTTTCTTAAAAAGAAAAATATATAGGTTATATAACAAATAAAACTAGAAGCTTTTTCAAGCACAATTTAAAAGTTCACAAATAATTGTGTTGTTGGTTGAACTCTAGACCCACTCCTGCTGAAATGTAAATGTTATTATATCTTTTGGCTATTAAAGAGAGTTCAAAATTGCCATGTGTTAAAAATGTTATGTTCCAAAATCGAATAGATTTTGTCATATATAATCTGTCCTCCCAGGGAACATTTAGTATTGTCAGTCTTTTAGTGTGAAAATTTGCAGTGAAAATTAATTTGTGGAACTTCTGTAAGATAGTATTTACATCATAATTTTTAATTTTGAAATAAGCAAATAATGCAGGAGTGGGGCGATATCCCTCCATATATTTCTCACCAAATATATTAGTTTCCACTGAGGGAGAGAATGGAAATAAGAATGTAAATGCCCATAAATATGAAGTATGACTGTTAAATCATATTACTTTTAATAATAACTAGTAGGAATTTATGCATGTGTAGAAGGACTCTCTTTTGCAAAGTGGATATCTTGAGAGATGAGATGTTTGAGTGATATCATTATGTAGAGAATGTTTTTGAAGTCTAATTTCTTGGAAAAGTAGCAGCAGTTTTTAGTGTAAATCTTCATTCTCTGAGAGTGGATTTGTTTTATGATATAGCCAAAAGTCCTACAAACTAGTTAGGTAATGAAACATACTAGCCCCACACTTGGAGAAATAGGAAGTGAGACTCTGAAACTGTCTTGAAATTCATCTAAAAGTGCTGACCCAAGGAGGCTCTGCTTAACAGAAGCATCTTTTCAATAAGCACATGAGAGCCAAGTGTGGCAGTGCACCCTTGTAGTTCCAGCTGCTTCCGAGGCTGAGGCAGGAGGATCACTTGAAACTAGGGAAGCCAGCCAAGGCAGCATAGCAAAAGACTGTCTGAAACACACACACACACACACACACACACACATACACACACACAGAGAGAGAGAGAGAGAGAGAGGGGGGGGAGAGGCGAGAGGAGAAGGAGAAGGAGAAGAAGGAGAGAAGAAGAAGAGAAGAAGAGAGAAGAGAGAATGTGAAGATGGCATTTGTTCTTGATGATCCCACTAGTATCCTGGCAACTCGATCTCTGAGATGTTCATATTGGGTGAAACTGAAGTTGAACTTCCTTGTTGTCCAACATGCCATACTCTGAGGGCACATTTTGATTCAGCCCTGGCTGCTTTTCTGTTTGTTCCCAGGTACCCTCTGCTCATCTGAGGGCAATTTGTGATCTGTTCATTTCCATTCACACCTTGGTTGTTTTCTAAGTTGAGGCTGTTTCTAGAGATGCTTCTAGGTGTCTTGTTTTTCTGGCATCAAGATGACAGCATTCATGACAACTGCATCACTCAGTTCATAATATTCCCAAATCTTCAATATAGATATATCACTTATGCCATTTTCCAGTAGTGCAAATGCTGTAATAACAAAAATTATCTTAGATTCATTGAGGTCAAGAGTTTGTTACATGGCCACTGCCCTTTTGAAAAATAGGAGTTTATTATGTTTTATAAGTAAAACACTAAATATACCACTGAAGCCCTTTCCTCTTCCAAGGACCCTTCTTCCAGGTTTGGTATTAGTCCCATGCAAGTCCCATCATCCCTCATGAAGTGTGTTTCAAATGCACCTGCTGCATTTGAAAATTAGTTTTCACTTTTAGAAAGAGAGTATGATCGCTGCCCCGTACACAATAGCCCATTAGCCATAGAACCAGCAAGTCTTAATCCAGGATATTAGTATTTCCGTAGCAACCTGAATCAACATTCACACTAAGTGAGTTGGATACTCTACATAATTCTCTCTCAGCTCAGAAGATACTTCGCTACCCAAAGTGATTGCTGTAAGCTTATATGTAAGTGGGTTTGTAGACAGAAGTAAGTGTGGACACGGATTTACCCAAGAAGATACAGATAAGGTGGTTTTTTATGGTGTGTGTGTGTGTGTATGTGTGTGTGTGTGTGTGTATTCTGTTTGTTTTTAGTTCTCTCTGTCTCTCTCTCTGTGTGTCTCTCTGTCTCTCTCTTTCTTTCTCTGTCTCTGTCTCTGTCTCTCTCGTGTGTGGTTGGTGTGTGTGTGTGTGTGTGTGTGTGTGTGTGTGTGTGTGTGTGTGTGTTGGGTTTGGGCTTTTTTTGTGCTAGGGACAGAGCCTGGAGCCTGGGGGCCTGGTGCATGTGAAAAAAGGATTCTACCATTGAGCTTTGACCTCAGCCCTCTGTGTAAATTTCACCCAGTTTTTTATTAGTTAATTTTCCTATCTATGCCATTATCACCTCTGCTTCTCTCCTGCTTGATGTTTATGATTCTTTGTCAGATTTTCTGAATTGATTTAGTCCAGGTGTTTTATTTCCTTTTTTCATAGTGGAAGTATTTTAGGTGTGCCTGTTTACCCCAAATACAGTTTTGGTTTATCTCATAATTCTTTCTACTCTTCTCATTTTTATGGTTTATAATCTCATATTATAAAAATGCCTGTACGTCTTACTGTGTATTTAGCAAGGCATTTTATACTTTCAAGGTACAGGGATACTTTCAGCTCTGGTCATTAATTCCCAGTGCCATTGCACTGTAGTGTTTCAGTATTTACAAAGGGGGTGTTCTTTTGTAAGGACAGTGTGTGTGTGTGTGTGTGTGTGTGTGTGTGTGTGTGTGTGTGTGTGTATGTGTTTAACTCTGCTTGAACTGACATTTTCAAATGACAGGTATCTTTCTTAAAAATGTGCTTTTTCTAGCCATTTTTTCCGTGTATCCAAAAATCCTAAACCTCTTTTATTAGCATTGATTTACTGAGTTTACCACTCCCTAAAACCCAGAGCCAACAGTTCCTTCATTGTACAGTTCCCAAGTCAGGTTGCTTTAAAAACCACCTGTTTTTAGCAGCTTGCCTTCTCCATTACATTCCAGATATTGAGGGATGGTTTTTAAGGAGTAATTCAGCAGGGGTAAAGCCTAAGGACAACTGAGGCTGTTGAGTAGAGAAGGGACATTCTTCCCTCCATACTATCCACCTCAAAAAATAAAAAAGTGGTATCACTCAAAAACATCCACTTCTCTGTCCTTCCCTTGTGCTCATAGCACACACTGGTGGCATTTGCATCAAAGAACAGCATGCATTTATGGAGGGAGGTTTCATTACCTTATGTATGATCTCACAGCATATAATCATGTTACTTACTTACAAGCCCGACTGTTTACTGGGAACAGCAGCAGGAGTCCCTTCAGCATGAGCTAATCCATCATGGCAGTCTCACTCCAGGCTTTGCTTTCTTCCTTGGGCTTTTTCCTGGCTTTTGTCCATCTCACAGGTTTGGTTTTTACCCAGAAAGGAAACTGTCTTTGTGAAGCTTCAGGCAAATGGGGGGTGGGGGTGGGGCATCTAGAAGGCATGGCGAACTTTCAGAGAGAGGTCTCTTTGTGCATCTAGGCTATAGTTACTGCCACAGAACCAATGTAAAATGGTGGCATTGCCAACATTGTTGCTCTGATTCATGGACAGAATTTTTTTCTGCTTGTAGTCTTCCTAACTTTACTTTGATTTCTTTTAGTCATCCTGTTCCTCCCAGGAGAAGTTGCACCAGTTACCATACCAGCCAACACCAGATGAATTACACTTCTTGTCCAAACATTTTTGTACCACTGAAAGCATCGCCACTGAGAACCGATGCAGGAACACACCCATGCGTCCCCGTTCTCGAAGTCTCAGGTATGTAGACCTGATCCTAACTGGTATTGACTTGAATTGTTTGTTTTCAACCATTTCTCTAATTTTTATGTGTGCTCACTGATTTGCGAATTGTCACAAATACAAGTATAACATCCATCTATAGATGACATTGCTAATTGCCATAGAAAGGCATTATATATTTCTTTTAAGTTTTCACAATATGCTAATTGCTGCAAAAGCCTTAGGGACTATCTGTAAAAAGTCTAGCCATGGAAAGTTCAAGGTCAATTCAGGATGATGCAAAGAGCAGTTCATATTATCATATGAAGTAGGAGAAGTCTGTTGAAAAGGGAGGAGAGAATAAATGGAAAGGTATTTTCCCCAGATTGTATGTTATAAAATCTGTCTTAGTCTTCTTATTTTGTATTCCCCCCTAGTCTTACTTTCTCCTAGATGATGAACACATTCTTACGACTTGGTGATTTCTGAATTTTGTGCTTGTCAAATGCAGTCCTCTAGGTATTGAATAGTACTGGTTTCTTGCCTTCCTTTAAACTGTAGGTTTCACAGTTATGTCTCCAGATGGAAGCACCTGCAAGCAGGAGGCCTGTGCAGGATATTGATGAGAGTGTTGTGGGGATTCTCACTGATGGAAGGAAAGGGAAAAGCAGGCCTGGACAAAAGGAGAAGTCACAGTATGATACAGGCTCATCAGCTTTGGCCCACCTTGAACTGGGTTCCCTGTAGAGTTTTGGCCCTCCATTTATACCCTTGCTCCAGCTATTCAGTCATTGGCCTTATTATAGCAGCATCCAGGGAGGCCCACACCCAGCAGCTGGGCAACAGGTCTTCCTTAGAAGAGGGACTCAGGGAATTGTGCCTCCTTATCAACAATGTGAGACCGTGGCAGGTTAGAATGGGTATATGATGGTCAGCTAAAGTTTTATTGTTTGGAAAACAATTGCTAGGTATTTAGTTCAGCATGGAGGTTTACTAAGAAGGGGTCTCCCTCTATATCTTTCCTCTTCATATAACATTTAAACTAGCACCAAAGGAACCCACACTGTAAAATTGTGGGATATGTGAAATTATTTTGTGATTAATAATAATAATAATAATAATAATAATAATAATAATAATAACTTTGCCACTGTATCTAGAGTCACCATGGTTTATTGCAGGGGTTTCACTTTTAATTTTCTTAAAGAAGTACCCAGGGCATCTATCTGTCCAAGAATATAAGTGCCCCAAATTGTACAACTGTCTTGCCAGAAAGGACATAGTGTCAACCACACAGAAGAACACAACAGTTGCATGCTTCTCTTTTCTTATTGTACATAATGCTGACCTCAGCGTCCTAAATAAGTAGTTGTTAGAGTAGAAAATGGATTTCACCACAACACCTGTGCCACGGAAGACTCTCCGCCTCTCTGGTGGTGTGTGGCAGAGCGCAGGTGTATCATAGAAGTGTGAAATTGCACTGTTAAATGTGTCTTGGATGTCGCTGTTAGTAGCCACCCCATTTTGTTTGATACTACAATTCAATGACTGGTTGCCACAACTACACAAGCTCATGCCATGTGCATGACATAAACACACTGCAAGGCCATCTCCTGACTGAGTACCATGACTGTAATTATTCTGTGGCATTGCACTCCTTGAGCTTGCATTTTGAACCCTATCCATTGTGTCTGTGTGTTTTCAGGTGTGTATGTATATGTGTGTGCTAATGAATGGTCTTGTGATTTATTTTCTAAGATAGCTACTTTTCATATGAGGGTTGCATAGTACTTTCCAATGCAACTGACTGTTTATAAATAAAAGGCTTATTTTCATCTCATGCTGTGGCAGGTTTTAAAGGGTAATTTGCTTTGCTTGCAGCCCTGGACGTTCCCCCGCCTGCTGTGACCATGAAATAATTATGATGAACCATGTCTACAAAGAAAGGTTCCCAAAGGTAAATGGATGGAAGTGAAGATGCTTAGCATCTCAGTGATGGGGCAACATAGGCTTAGCTTCCTAAGATGGTTTTGTTACACCAGTGAGGGTTCAGCCCAGTAATGACTTGAATTACACAGCACCATAGCCATCTTAGGAAGAGAAAACAACTAAACAAATGTGAAGCCAACAACTGCAGAAAACACAGCAGGCTATGTGATGAAAGTTGCCAGTGTGTACCCCACAGCAGGGGCCCTGGCAGGTAACAGGAAGAGGCACTGCCCTTCAAGGCTCTGTATCCTTTGGACTCTTTGTACTCGTGTTCCTCATGTACTGGGCAATTGTCAAGAGCGCATGGTTTTTCTCTCAGAAGCCATAGCTTGCTGTGTCCTGAGCACTGTTTTCCTTTTTAAACCTCATTTTCTTTCCCACCTCCCCATTCTAAACCTCCTACCACAGAAGTAGAGATGTGTTGGCATGTTCTGAGGCTCACCTGCTAAAAGGAATTAGACTTAAGCCAGAGTGCCATGGTTGGAGGCTTGTTGCCTGGCCCCTTGGTTACCACTAGCACTTCTCTGAGGGACCCCTTCACTCACCTAAATTCCATGCCTTCTCACCCACGTGGCTCTACATAATAGGGGAAAGGCCACCTCCCATACATTTGGACCTAGAAGCATGAGAACAAAGGGAGCTCTTAGGCTTCATAAACAAAGAGCAGAGTACTTATTATTTGTAATGAACCTAACATTGGTGGCATTGATTAGCACTGTTTTGCCTATTTATCACATGTCACTTGCCCACCAGCAAAGCAGGTATTGACTATGCCTAGTTAATGAGGTTCAATGTTGAGAGGAGAGCAGGGGTATGGGGGGAAGAGGGAATCTCCCTGCCCATGTAGTTCTTATAAACCAGGAATATTGATTAGCCAGTAGGCAATCACAGGGAAGAAAATGGAAGTTGGAAAGGAAATTGTAGATCTTTTTTGTAAGGGTTATCCCCTTGGCCATGCACTGAGGATAAATTTGCAGTTAAGGATAAAGTTGTTATGTGTGTACTTCCAGCACATTGAAACCTTGCCAAGAAAACAAACCTTTGGCTCGTACTGAGGAACTCTGGCATAATCCAGAGTTTGAATAGCAACTGCAGAAATGCTTCATATATTTGATAACCCATCTGAAGGAGTCTCTGGTCTAACATGATAGCATAGCCCTCCACAAACACCCTTAGAGTTATCGAAAGAAGTTCACATGGCCAGGAGACATCAGAAAAGGGGAATTGATGGCCAAATCCACACCTTTTTATTTGATACCTCAAATGTTTATAGTCTATATTTTATGTGATGAGGTGACGTCTCTCACTTCTCAATTGCCCCTTCTCTTTATTTTTTAGAGCAGTGTTAGCTTCCTAGTGGAAGGCATAGGAATTTTTATTGCTCCTGCTCCACATGTGCACACCTTCCTCTGGTGCCATTGTCTTCACAAGAGTGGTGCATTCGTCAGTGAGTAACAAGGTTCCCAGAGGCAGCATTAATACCCATAGTCAACATTTACACTCCTTCTTGGTGTCCAGACACTGGGCTCAAACTAATACATAATGACATGTGTACAGCATGATCATATCATGCAGAAGTGAAGTTTCTTTATTTGTGTGTGTGTGTGTGTGTGTGTGTGTGTGTGCATGTGTGTTATTGTTGTTGTTGTTGTTAGCAATTGAGTCCCAGGCCTCACTCATGCTAGCCAAGTGCTCTACCAGTGAACTATACCTCAGGCCCCCAGATGAGGTTTCTTTCAAATGTAATTCCCAGGGTTCTATTTAATAACTCATAGATAACTCATGCATGGTTCATGCATGTCTCCTTGTGTTACACCTGTGTGTGTGTCCCCTCCCAACAGGCTACGGCTCAGATGGAAGAACGTCTAAGGGAAATTATCACCAGCTACTCCCCAGACAATGTCCTCCCCTTAGCAGATGGAGTGCTTAGCTTCACTCACCATCAGATCATTGAGCTGGCTCGAGATTGTCTGGATAAATCCCACCAGGGTCTCATCACGTCACGATACTTTCTTGAATTGCAACACAAGTTAGATAAGTTGCTACAGGAGGTAAGAACAAGGTGCCACATGTCTAGTTTTTTTCTGATTTGTTTTGCATTTCTCTTGGCAAAATACTTTTTTTATGAAACTATTTGCTTATAAATAATTAGCTAAAAGATGGAGTTCACATTCCAGGTAAGTGTGTGGAGTGGGAGGTGCATAGCAAGTGTGCTGTGCAAGCAAACCTAAACTGATTGTTACTTGCTATGAGTTGGTTCTGGACGTTATGTATAGTAATAGAAAGTTAATGTAATCACCTTTACAGGGGCCTTGGGACCCAACAATCTATGACTCTAGGATAAGTGGATTGTGAAGGATTTTTAAGCAGTGATTCCCCAACCAACTTTACCTATAAAGTTATAAATTGCCTGGGTGCGTGTGTGTTACTTGTTCGAGCTATCTAATTTTAATATCTAGAAAAGGTAAATGGGAAATTGCTGGCTTTTACTAGGCAGTGTGTCCTATTAATTAACCTGCATGGGGTATTGGGTAGTAAATTGCAACTTCTATTTTCCTGAGTATCAGTTCTTCTTCTAACAAAATATCCAATTTCCAAAATGACAGATAAACACAGGATCCCATCTGTCTAACACTCTCATGCCTGGCTCCTGATAACACCTAGGCTGGGAAGGGAATGCGTATGGTGGAATAGCATTAGTGTATGATCCAGCTCTTCTGACTGAAGTTGATTGGCCGTGGCCTATGCAAGAAACCTATTTAACCTATGTGTGGATTTATAGTATTTATGTGTCTCATAGGGCATAAACTCTATTCGTGTAAATGTAATCATGGTGGTTTTTTTTCCCCTCTGAATGAATAAATAAGAATCCTACTAAACTGGAGGGAAATACTAACATCCTACTTTTGAGAAACCCATCTGTCCTTTCCCCTCCATGACTGAGTTCTGGCAGGATGAGAAGGTGCCTCTCTGGCTGGCAGCTGCCGCTTCCCTTTCCTTTTCTCATCCAAGCTTCCCAACAGCATTTTCCCCATGGTTTCCATCCTCACACATCACTAGTAAAGCAGTGCTCCTCAGATTGTCAGGGAGGGTGAACATACAGCTTTTGGGTTTGGTTGTTATTAATTTGCCACTTGATATCTTGATATAAACCAATTCTGCCATAAATTAGAGTGAAAAGGAATGTGCAGGGAAATGGCCATGTAGTTTAGTATCCTGGCCATGTGCACTTGCTGTGAGAACTGCTAAGGCTAAGTTGTACTGAGTCCATCACACACTGATGGTATAGTGCATGGACCGGCACTAGTCCATGGAACATGAGAACTCTGCAAAACCACAGTCTTTTGTTGTTGTTTGTTTTTGGCATACCTACAATGGTATACAACATGTCGAAGTTCCCAAATATTTTGTCCCACGAATGGCTTCTGAACACCTCCCATGATGCTCACTGATGTCCTGACCATTGAGTCCACTTTCAGTTTACTGAAGCAGGCCTATTTTACTGCAGTGCCTGCATGCATCTCCTTTCTATCCCTTCACTGTATTACTTTCATCTTGGAACCTCTCCATCCATTTCTTCCCTGTTTCTTATAAGGATTTCCTTTCCAGCTCCCATTTGTTAGTTAGTTTGTTTGTTTTTTCTCCAGACAGGGTTTCTCTGTATTGCTTTGAAGCCTGTCCTGGAACTCACTCTGTAGACCAGGCTGGGCTTGAACTCACAGAGATCTGCCTGCCTCTACCTCCCAAGTGCTGGGATTAAAGGCATGTGCCATCAATGCCCAGCCCCAGCTCCCTTTTCTATGAGTGAGTCTTCTCTAATCTCATTGTGTTCCCCTGATTCTCCTCCCTGGGTTGGTGATCTTGTTGTCTGTCATGGATGACAGTCCTTTGAACTTTGGTGGCTTTCAATGCATCTCTCAGACCAACATTCATGCATATGCCTGCCTGTCAGATAGCTTTGTATTTGCATAGCCTTCTGAAACAGTGATGGGTAGCTCCAACATGGGTCAGAGAGACTCAACACTTTCTTAACTGGAGCTGTGAGTACTGAGGGCTTTGTCTCTGTCTTGGTTAGGGTTTCTGTTGCTGAGAAGAGACACCATTACCATGGCAACTAAAGGAAAACATTTAGTTGAGGTGGCCCCTCACAGTTTCAGAAGTTTAATTCATTATAATGGTGAGGAGCATGACAGCTGTGTGTTTGGCAGCATGCAGGCAAGGCAGACATGGTGCTGGAGAATTTCACATCTTAATTCAAGGCAACAGAAACTAAACTCTCTGATTGGGTGTGGCTTGAGCATAGATGAGCCCTCAATGTTCACCTCCACTTTCTCCAACAAGGCCACACCTCCTAATAGTGCCACTCCCTTTGGGGGCTGTTTTCTTTCAAACCACTACAGCCTCCATCATCAATACCATATCCCTAATTCTTGGTAGGACTCTGGGTTTAGATAATCTCTCTCTGTCTCTGTCTCTGTCTCTGTCTCTGTCTCTGTCTCTCTCTCTCTCTCTCTCTCTCTCTCTCTCTCCATCTGGCAAGCATTGGCATCTCCTGGTTTACTTCCTAGATACTCTAATTTTTCTCTCCTTTTCTGTTATTACCTGGTTCAGATCCTTCTCTTCACCAGTCTACTTATATCCAGTCTTAACCCTTCAGATCCTTGCAGTCTGTTGAGCTCCAAGAATAGCTCAACACTTTTCATCATCCATTCCTCTTTAGACAAGCACCATATCATGGTCTCTATTCCTCACTTCTTCAGTTCAGCCATGGTGCATTCTAACGAGATTTGAGGTGTGGGAGAGAGGGAAGTCTCACGTTTCTATCAGTGAGCTCTTTGAAGGCCATGGGTCATCTCTTATTCCCTGCTGCCAAGCTCAGTATCTGGTATTTATGGGTTCCTCAGTTCCTTTGGAAGGGAGAGAAGAAGGAAGAAAGCACATTTGGAAGCATATCAAAACATTTGATCCCTGATGATACAAGGTCAAGGATCTAATTCTGCTGTCCCTCTTCATCCCATTGATGTTTGTGCAGTGGCACACTTTGAAGGAAGTAGTCCATGGGACCTCTGTAGTCAGCCTCTGCCACATGTCTCTTCCTGAATTTCATGGGGCCACCCACAAGATAGCATCATAAGGACTAGCTTAGTCAGTTTTTTTTTTTTTTTTTTTTTTTTTTTTTTTTTTTGCTCCTTCTTAAGCAGTTCCTGAAGGAGGTAGATTTGATACCTGAGTTATTTATATGAAAATCTCCCCTATATTTTTGTTGATGGCAGACGTGGCAGATTGTTTCATGGAAATTAAAAATAAATCTTAGCATTTCAAGGATCTTCTGAGTGGGTGTAATAACAGATGAAAAGGGTTCATTCCTAGAGAAATTTCTCTTTGAGCCAGAGAAGCACGTATACCAGTAGCCTAAAGGTCATTGTTGGGAAAGAGGAAGGATGTTTTCTTAAGCTTCTTCACAGATGCAGTTTCTTTCAGTCGTTTGCAACAATTCAGTCTCCCTTCAGAGGCACATTGTCAGTGTCTGCCCAGAGCCTGGAGCAAACCAGTCTAAGGGGAGCATGGCCATTCTAGGGAGAGCAGAGCTGTAGGAACAGGCTGTGGTTTCTCTGGCATGCTGTTGTCCATTCCCAGATGTGACACTCAGAGCCCAGCAAGCCTGTCTCCTCACCACTTTACCATTGTCAATCTTTTACGTATTCCCAGGTGCAGATCCCCCTATGGTTTGAATGGCTTGATTTAACAGATGCCTTTTAAAGACCAGGGTCAAGGTCAATTTTAGATGAATACTTTTATGTCTACAGTCTCTTTTTCACTGAGGTGTGTTTAGCCAAAGAAGACAAAACACAAAGGAAACTCTAACTCTCAAATCTGGGTCAAGTCTTTTTCGATAGTGGCCAACACTTACAATACAGACTCAGGACTCCACCAGTGCCTCTGGAGTGTGCCGAAAGAGACCAGGAAGCCACTTCCTTCTCACACTGTGCCACTTCACTGGTTGTTGCTTTTGTGAAGCCTGTCTTCATGTAGCAGTTTGGTAAATAAAATACTATTTGAGCTAATAGAACTCATGTGTCTTGGAGTAAAACATAGCTGATGATTGTTAGAAGTTAGGATATGTCATCATTTTTATGGCCTTTGAAATGAATTTTTTGCCATCTGAATTGACCATTTCCCCTTTGGTGGGGGTAAAAAAACCAACAGAGTGTATATCAATATTCTAGTTATTTGTTTTATTTGTGAATTCATAAGATAGACATTATTATAGGAACATTCAACTCAAAGTGTCACCAAGAAGTTAGATAGGCTTTTTGTTTGTTTTCAATTTATCTTTGGAAATTTGTGTTTAGCTAATGATGAACTACAAAAAAATAAATAAATACAAGTCCTGTTTCTTAGCATTAATTATATTTTCCAAAATTTCTTTTTCTTAGAAAACAAACGTTAGAAAGAAAATTTAAAGATAGCTTGTATTTGAGGTGTGTGCTATTATTTTCTATAGATGTAGAATGTATTCTACAGTTATTTCCTTATTTTTTATTTTCATGCAAGCTGTGTGTTGGGACATTAGTTTAAATGCAGTGGACATGTTATGATCTTTTTTTCATAAGTTTTGTCTGCAAGCTCTTCTGAAGGTGGGACTTGTCATTGATGAACATTCCCAAGAATGATAAAAAAAATGTTTCTTAAATTATAACCTATGGCACCAGTAATGCCTTTCCTAAATCCTTAGAAAACTGTATCATAAAACCTGAAAATTATGAAACCCTTAAAAAGTGAACACGAATAGTTTCCATTCAAATTTTATCCTATGCCAGTCTTAATATTGTATTGTCAGATTTCTTCAAGTAAATACTAATAATGTCAATGACTATTAACAAGTTGAGCTATGCTGTTGGAATATTTATTGTGTTTAAGCAACATGTACAATAAAATTTAGCATGTACTTAAGCCAATTCAGTCTTGCCAAGTGCCTGGGTGTTGTTTATTCCATGAGTGTCATTGAATCTACATGTATAACCAAACAATGTCTGGTTATAATTGCAGTGGTACTGCAAATGTCCCATATGTGATAATAATTAACGTCTAGACTAATCATACCGTATGTGTGACTACATCTCATGAGCATGTTAGATGCCCATGTTACCTGTCTGGGATAACAAAAGCAGTCTGTCTCTGCCTTAGACCTGTATGTCTACAATGTTTCATTGTCCAAGTCCAAGTTCTTGACCAGCTGCCTCTGCTGGCATCCGGTTCTTAGTGGATCATAAAGTTAATGTCTTCTTCACTCATGGCTCATGTTAACAGCCCTTATCCTTTCATTTGACTTCTAAAACATAATAAATCAAAGTTTTGCAATTAAACTTTAGCTAATAGAGCTATTTTGTAGATGTCTGATAGTGTCCATTTATGTTAGAGATAATGCCTGTTAAGAGTGTTTTCTAAGTCACTTAATTTCTGATTTAAAAAAAATCACCTAATTAGCATGCTTTGCTGATTTTCTTTTCCATTTAGTGAAGCCCCCTGTATCATCTTTCTGCTCATTGCTTTTTCATAGGCTCATGATCGTTCTGAAAGTGGAGAGCTGGCATTTATTAAACAGCTAGTCCGAAAGATCTTAATTGTTATTGCCCGCCCTGCTCGGCTATTGGAGTGCTTGGTAAGTTGCCCATAGATGTGACTGTTTTGTTTATTGTTAACTGTAGAAAGTAGCAACCATCGGAAGGCTCCAATTTCATTTAACTTCAACCACAGATACTAAATAGGAAAAGTCAGGAGGGCCTACGACATGTGACTGCTTATGATAGCATCCATATGCAGCCTGTCTTCTTCAATGCTGAGAAGGGATTCTGGCACTGGTGCTGTTATTAAGCAGCAGTCATGTTGTATTCTGGTCAAAGCTGAAGGGCAATCATGAGATAATATGCTTGACCTTATTGCAGCATGATAACCTTATGCCACAGCTAGTTTCAAATGCTTACTATGCCTCATGCTTCTGGCGTTGCTAAGTTTCAGACAGAGGGAAGTCAGGGATATGGTGATCGGTGGCTATCATTGTTGTTTTTAAAATGTGCCGTGTTAGAAATGCGTGGTAGTTGACAACCCATTTGAAAGACTATATATAGCAAGGCATCATCCAGATCTGGAGGGAGAGCTACTTTTAGACATCAGTTACTTGTAGTGTTTGTATCTTTTTGGTCAATGATCATTTCTTGCATTTCTTGTTTTCAATTTTTTTTTTTTTTTTGGTTTTACCATACTTTGAGATTTCAGTCAAAACTGTAAACAAATTTGATGCTTTGAGCCTAAGAATTCTTTAAGGGCCTATTATTGCAGTATGAAAATTCACTTTTAATTTCTGCTGACTACTAATGTCTCTCCATGTGTAACAGCTTTCAGCCTTACTCACGATATGGATATGGTCACAGGTGCTTTGGTTTCATCCTCACTTTAATTAAACATTCATAATGTTTTATGAAATGGAAATATTCATAGCTCCATAAATGCATACAAGTGCGTGATGAGACACAGCAGGGGGTAGACTTTGGAGGGAAAGCACACCAAGCTGAGCATGGTGCCACACACCTCAAGAGTCTCATTACTTATAGGAGACTGAAGGGGAAGACTGGACTTCTTAAGTTAAGGAATCTGAGGCTAGTCCAGGCAACACACTGAGACCTCAGCTCAAAAAAAAAAAAAAAAAAAAAAAAAAAAAAAAAAAAAGCAACAGTAAACCCTTTGTTTTTCTGTGGGCTCCTGATTGTCAATAGAAGTTACATTACAAAGAAACTGGAAAACTGGATATAGTCACTTCCTTTAGGTTACCGGTTGTATGTATACATTGCCTTGGACTGTGAATAGGCTTCAGATATAAAGTGAGAATTTGGTACTGTGTAAAGGCCTCTGCCTTCTTTCTTCCTATATAACTTTCAGCTATACCAGCTGGTGAAGTGAATAAGATGTATATAATAAAACCTTTCTGATTCAAAGCAAGGAAGTATTCATCTATGCTTGTCACCTGCCAGGAATTTGATCCTGAAGAATTTTACTACCTATTGGAAGCTGCAGAAGGTCATGCCAAAGAAGGCCAGGGAATCAAAAGTGACATTCCCAGGTACATCATCAGCCAGTTGGGGCTCAACAAGGACCCTTTGGAAGGTGAGTGCTGGTCTGGATGCCCTTGCCGTCTCTCTGACCATGGCATCTAGAAGAACTTCATAATGAGCCTTTACTTGTCTTATGTTGGGTATCTCTGTGAAAAAGCCTCTTTGGGGGGAGACCAGTTAGTATTTGAAAACAATAGCCGTAGTTGAATACAAAGGAAAAAATGAACATGCCCCAGTGTGTGTCAGCTAGAAAATGCGGCCAGCCTTGCTGGACTTGAGGCCTGCATTCATAAGAGTGCTTAAGGTCTTCTGGAGCACTTAGATTCCATCCTCCCTGAGTCCTTCTTTTGCAAAGCTCAGTGGGGTCCCTCTGGAGAGCACTTTTCGGTTTCAAAGTGTTGCTAAAAATCATCACTCATTTAAAATTGACATTTAAATTTAATTTAGGAGTAATGCAGCTACAGTGGATGACTTTAAATTGAGAACAGCAATGGTAGGTATTTTTTAGCTTACTTGTCTCAAGTAAGCATGAAAAAATAGTATGTACAAGAGAGCCAGTGGTTGAAGCAGATGCTTCTTTTAAACTCTCCTAAGAGGACGTGTGTTTGATTCACGTGAAGAAAGAAACAATTCTATTAAATATAGGAAGTAAGAAATGTCCTGTACTAATTTTCAAAATATCTAATATTGGTATCCCCTCCCCTCCTTTTCTGGTTCACTGTTATATTATTGTTATATACATCACTTGATTTTTGTCACTCACAACACTTAATCTGCATACCAGCCCAGAAGACTCGTAAACAATCATTGACACCCTCATTCCAAATTGTCTGCCTGGTTCATTAAATTGAATTTGCAGGCAGTGTTTAACCTGCTCAATTGTTTGTGATGGAGGTAAATGTTGGTGCGGGGATTGTTTTTCCTGTCCTAAGCTAGGGAACCTTCTGCTTTCTGCCCTGCTCTTTCCTGTTCTCCCCGCTTTGTTTGCTCTTGCAGCCATTGTATCTTTGCTTCTAGTGAAATGATGCATGCATCCCTGGGAGATAGTGCCAGATAAATTTATACTGTACTGAAAGCGATACCACAACAGATTCATCACTTACAGAGACTGGTGGCTGCTTCTCTGAAAAGTTCCCTGGGGAGAGATTTTCTCCCATGGCTTTTAAATTACCATCTTTACCTTTTTGAATCACAAGTCTTCAGAAATGGTTTAAATCAATGAAATAAAAAGGGCAGATGTTTAATGGTATTTAGATGAGTTTTAAAAAATCTCTTCAGGCATTACAAAATGATGGCTTAGCCTCCCTGCCTCAAAAGCTGACTCTTGGCTCCATCCCATTACTACCCACCGCTTACAAATAATACGGATTTCTCAGATAATCGTTACTTAGCCAAAATTCTATTTAAAACAGAACTGTCTTTTAATTCATTTTTTATGAAAATAATTGGAGAGGGGAGGCTGTCAAAGCACGTTAGAGTGACTCTTCATGCTGATATAGTTAAGGCTTCATCAGCCCTTGACTTGTCAACCAGAGAGCCCTGTGCAGTTTTCTTCTCTGGCAGTGAATGTCACTATAGGCAGAACTTTGGCACATGAATAATGTGATGTCCTCTTACATATCTGAATAGATGTTTAAAAGAAAACAGTAGTGATCTTTGACACATTTGTATAAATTTATCACCAGGAATTTTTCTTTACTCCTGAGAATTCTCTTGACTCATTCTGAGAACAGTTTTTCGATGTATATTTTAATTCTTGAAGTCTCCAGCTAATTTGATTACAAACCCCGAGATACTTTTGCTTCCCTTTCTTGGTAATACCAAAACAGACAAACTAATGTCTGTCCTTTGGTACATAGGAGTGAGTTCTAGGCTGGGCTGTGACCTTCTCTGTGCAAATACATAAGCCACTTTGTGTCTCCATAAAAGTAAATAAGTAACTGTGGGGGCGGAGTACCCATTCATAGATGTAATCTCTGTGTTGGGATAGCACAGTAACTGCCTATCTAATAGAAATTGCTGTGGCTGTTTTTGCTACACAGTATCAGATCTTGTCTCTTGGTTGAGAGCCCCTCAAACCAAGTACCCCTGGGTTTGTTCAAGTCTCTGCATTTAAGGTGCTAGTCACACTGAAGTGTAAGTCATTTCTAGGACACTAAGAAGGTATTTGGTCTCAGCACAGCTTTACTCAGGAATCTCATCTGTTTCTAAAGTGGGGAAGTTAGCGCCATTGTCCAGCTATTGCAGAATCTGGAATTCATACACTTTCACCTCAAGACGGCACTCCTTTCTTATGAATAATCACAGCCCCCAAAAGACAGTTGTGCTTATAATAGCACAAACACGAAATAAAAGCACAATGGGCAATTTTAAATGTTTACAAAATGGCTAAAAACTATAGCTGTTTGGTAACACATTCAGGTTTGAGAAACTAAAAATGCTTTTGGAGAAAATTCTTTCACATTCCTTATAATAAAACATGTCTTAAAGACAATACGATGATGAACATTAAATGAATTAGGCCTTCTCATTTACTTATATAAACTCAAGGATGCTCTCCAAGCCATGGGCTGAGCAATTAGACATTAGATGCCTTTGTCACTTTTAACTAGACCACTAGGGAAGTACTTAAGCTGGTATCAAGCTTGTGGCATCCAGCCCAGAATCGACTACTCTGAACAATGTAATTAATAAATAACAACCAACATTGAATGAGCACTTAATTCTTATTAGTGGGTATGCTAAGAACTTTACATGCATTGGCACTCGTAGTACTCACAAAAGCTCTACGACATAATATTAGTCATGCCTTTCATAAGAACCTGGAGTTAAAAAGTCAGGAACTGGCAACCCAAGTATTTTTGTCCCTGTCCCTAGTACCCACCATCATTACTGACCCTGGAGAACTGCACATTCTTTGTGTTCCTGCAACTGAGAATCATTTCCAAACTGTAGCCAATGCATCTTTGCTGGGTGTCAAGTCTTGGGAGGGCTTGCCTCTCTTGGATTATAGACAAAGCTGCTAGCTCACCCAAGGCTTGCAAGCTAGACAGCATGCATGAGCCAGGGGCTGCTGCTCACTGGAGCAGAGGCCCACTCACTCTCCCATGTTCCCAGGTCTGGATATTCATAAAATTGGAGATCCAGAGAAAGTGTTATGAGAGCATGCTTAAAATGGCAGCTGCCATTCTTGACTTTTGAGCTGCAATGTGTGCTTATTGGTCTATAGACTGAACTGTTCTCTCTTTTTAAATAATGAAAACTTATTTCCCTTCTGTTTTGATTTTGTCTTTTTACTTAATGTCAAAATTCATTCTTTTCCTTTTTTTTTTTTAATCTTAGAAATGGCTCAGTTGGGGAATTATGATAGTGGGACAGCAGAAACCCCGGAGACAGATGAGTCACTGAGTGTGAGTATCTTTCCTGAGTGATACATGATTGTGGTGGTTCTTCTGTTTCTTAGCATCTGGAGAGTTTTGCTTGTGTTAATTACTTTGTTCCATAAATGTTCATTGTCTTTCTGTGGGCAAGGAATAAGGCATACAATTTTAGTGCTTCACTCCTAAGAGAAGGCAGAAATTTACAAAATGACATCATACACACTAAAATAGCAACAGTGAGCATGAATAACGTATGTGAAGAAAAGATGACCATGAGCTGGTAGATCATTGCATGAGTAGATTTTTTTCAGAGTTGGCCAATTCCAGAAGATTTTTCACAGGTGTGGCTATTGAGCTGAAATGGGAAAGATGAGTAGGACATAAAGGGACAGAGGACCACTCGAGATGCTGAGGGGTAAAAGCATAGAAGGCTCCAGAGCTGAAAAGCTTGAAGGAAACTAGTCAGTAGGATCCTGCTCACATTTATCAGGTTTCCCTCTTCATTTTTTTTTTCTTGGTTTTTTGAGACAGGGTTTCTCTGCGGCTTTGGAGGCGGTCCTGGAGCTAGCTCTTGTAGACCAGGCTGGTCTCGAACTCACAGAGATCTGTCTGCCTCTGCCTCCCGAGTGCTGGGATTAAAGGCGTGCACAACCACCGCCTGGCTAGTTTCCTTCTTTTTAAGGGTGGTGGAAAGTCACTGAGCAATGGAAGAGAGCATGCATATGAGAGAGGAGGGAATAAACAGGGAGATGGCCTGGTCAGAGCCATGGCTTGAAAGCTGATGGGATACCGGAAGCAGACTGGGTGGCCACAGGGATGTCAGTTAAGAGGCAGCATCAGTGGCACTGGTGAGAGTTCCTGCTGACTGGGGACATTCTCCTAAGAAGTGAGAACTATGAGAGAAGCCAGGTTGAAGCCAAGTGATTAGGAAGGTGGGAGCATGTTCTATAGTCTGGGGTTTGAGAACCCAGACTCTAGTCCAGATCGCCTGGATTTGAAAGCTAACCCTACCTCTTACAAAGTATAAGTGTGACATACTAATCAGGGGAAAGAGTTCTTTGAGCCTCAGTTTCTCCATCTGGATAAAAGCTAAATGGCATGCCCCATAGTTAAGTGCCAATGGAAAGTCACTGTGCTAACTTCTTATCATAACTTTTATAGTTGAGATGTGTTGAAACTGTAGTTCCTTCGAAATATCCAAGAACCATTAAACTTGTGCTTGGAACCTGCAATACTCAGGCTTTTGGAGGGAGAGTTTCCAGTGGAGGTCTGAGTGACGTCATCATCTGTGATGTGAAGGAAGAGTTAGTGAGACAAGAGGGCCTGTGCAAAGCAGTTAAGTGCTCCAGGGGCAAGTGGAAGAGACAGGTGGCTCTTTGGATTGAGGAAGTCAAGCGACTCTAAGGCCAGGTAGAGATGGTAGGATTCGAGGAAAACTGAAGCAGACACAATGGTCAGGAGCTGGTTTGTAAGCCTTCCAGAGATGAGCAGAACGATGGCAGTCCTGGCAGGAGAGACTTGTGCACACCTCAGCATCATGGGGTCTTCCAAAATGATGGAGAGGGAGTTGTGGGTTCTGTGGAGGGAGCAAAGCAGCTGCTGAGATGAGTGGGGCACAAGGGGCTTAGTCAAAGCAGTGTTGTTTTTCCTGGTCATTAATAAGCTGAAGTGTTTGGAGAGCTGTCATTTAGAGTTTTGGTATTTAAGATATAGAAAGACTTCTGGTATGGAGGTAAACATGGGTAGGCATTCCACATCTAAGAAATGTGTCACCTACCATGTGTACAGTGCCACAGAATGAAAAGGATACAGTCTTGTCGGGAGTGGAGAGCCCATATATTCTCCCCCAACACCAGTGACCTAATTCTTTTCTGAATGAAAACAGAGGGGAAGGTTTGGCATTTTAGAGTTAGCATTACAATGTAGGACCTGGATGAAGCCTAGATTTCTAAAACCTTCACATGTATTCTTTTGGCAACATGAGCTTGCTTAAATGCAGCTGATAAGGACTGGCTAGGAGCGCAGCTCAGTGCCGCTGGAGCACGACCTTGGAGCTGGCCCCAGTTCCTCACACCATGCCTCGGCAGGTTAAACAGCACATTACGGTTACTGTCTCCAAAACAGCGCATTACGGTAATTGTCTCCAGATCAGAATTGTATTTTAAGCATTCACATTCTGTTCCACAGAGCTCAAATACTTCCCTGAGACTTCGAAGGAAACCCCGAGAGAGTGATTTTGAAACAATTAAATTGATCAGTAATGGAGCCTATGGGTGAGTAATCTAAGAGGACTGGAGTACATCATTTGGTTTCACTCTTACCTTATCCTAAGTAGATGCTGCCAGTAGGGACTGGCATTTTAGAAGGCTGCTTCTTCCCCCTTGGGTATAACATGAAGCCAAAGTCACTTCTAAAGACCCAACCAAAGACACAGTTGGTGAACCAGGGCTTATTTTAGGAGATCTGAAAGTTTTATAAAGTAGAAGAAAATGTTCTATATTCCTGTTTTTTATGACTAAGTCTGTGCTTGGGGTTGAACAGCATTCAACTCTTTGTTGAGTTCATATATGTTACATATTGTGTGAAACACACCACACATGTGACTCCATACACTAGCATGTTTATTAAATCATAATCTAAGCACATTACTAGCAATCCTTCCTTGATCCGTTTTTATTCCTGAAGGAAGAGACATTCATACAAATGTCTTTAAAGAATGCATTTTCAGTCTCTAGTGGGCACTAAATTCTTATCACTTTTCTTTCTTTTCCATTTCATAATATCTCTTTTCATAATGGATAAAATGGGTTTTCTTTTCTCAGAAATTTTGAGACAAGGTCTCATGTAGCCCAGGCTGACCTTGAACTTACCATGTAGCCAAGGATGACCTTCAATTCCTGATTGTTCTCCTTGTACCCTCTGAGTGCCAGGATTAGAGTCTTGTGTCACTACTGTTTTTTCAAGTTTTATGTTTTTAGTGTTTTATCTGTTGACATGCACTTTCAGTACCCTGTTACACAGTAATATTTCAGTATCTGTATAATGGTAACATCAAAGTTAGTGTTTTCATTTCTTTAAACATTTATCCTTTCTTTGCACTGGGAAACGTTGAATTCCTTGATCCATTTCTATAGACCAGGTATTCTCAGCCCACTGAGGAACGAATGGCCCTTTTACAGGGGTCAAAAATCAGATATCCTGCCTCTCAGATATTTACATTATGATCATAGCAGTAGCAAAATTGCACTTATGAAGTAGCAACGAAATAATTTTATGGTTGGAGTCACCACAACATGAGGAACTGTGTTAAAGGGTCACAGCATTTGGAAGGTTGAGAACCATGGCTATAGGCAGTTTCCTTCCCAGGGTGCAGAATAAATAGTAACAATAATAAGTTGTAAATAGTAAATTCTGAGTTACCAATAAATAGTGCAGAAGGACAATTAACATATAAACTTTGACCTAATCCATTTTAGACTGCCCAAGAATTCTATCTTAATTAAGTATTAATCCCAATTCTATCTATATACAGAGAGCAATAAATAATCACCAAGACATTTATTGCTATTTATCCACATGGGAGCAGATGAGACAGTGATTTTTGTTGTGCCACAAGGGATGTTTCTCCTTACTGGTTTTTCACCTCTAATATTTTCCACACCATTAACTTAGCAAAGAACTTAAATATTTGTGAGCCCTCTCTCTGCCTCACTGGCTTTCAGGACTATGTCAAATGGCCTGTTTCCTGATGCAGCCTATAAATGCTTTTACATGTTACCTTTTTCCAATATTTGCTTTCCTCATTGAAAGTTTTCCAGCATGCAATTATTTGTGCCTTTTGTTTGTTTATTACCACTTGGTGTGTGTATATGTGTGTTTCTTCTGGAGATGACCTCAGGCATTCTTAGAAGGAAGAAGCCAGCAGGCTGATCTCACAGGCACAGGGTTGGAGCACAGTTCAGCTCTTTTTCATCAGTGGAATGAAGTCTGGAGTAAGATGTTCTAGGAAGCAGCACTTTTGTAAATCTCGGCATGTATCTTAGCCGTATTTGGAGTTCTAATTGGTTGAGTAAACTCATTTGTAGTGCAATTAAACCACTGGATAGTAGATGAGGTATATCACACTTCGGGGAATGGTCGGGAATATACAAGAAGTTAAACAAGCTGTGAATTAGTAAACACCCAGGATGCAGGCCAAGTTATTAATGGGCTCACAAGCTGCCTGCCGGAGCCTCCGCCGATCAGCCAGAACCATTTTCCCCTCTTCTCTTCTCGGATGTAATATCTCATTACATTTCTGACAGATTTTCCTTCTATCTGAATTATTTTTAATTTAAAATTGGGATGGAGCTACCCCCTGTCAGTTCAACCAGCCATGATGCTGTCTTCAGGCTAGCTGAACAAATAGACCCTTAGATGAGCAGAGGATCTGGGCTCTTCCCACTGTCTTGGGTATCTGTGTAACAGGGTGTCACTACTTACATCAGTGGCTCAGAGAAAGGCAGATTCTGTGTCTCCCCAACTGCTGCTGGTGCTAGGAGCTAACCCTCTCATTAGAAAAGCATGGTAAGACACAAAGCAATATTTCTTGGTATGTTTTCTGACCATATGTAGGATAATGCCATTTTGGTCAATGTCAACTGGTCTCCAGCTGGAAGTGAAACTTTTATAGTACTTTTAGAACACTGAAGCTAGTAAACCCACCATTGTCCTGGCCTCTTTGTCTGTGTTCTCTGCTTAAGAGCCGATGTAGTAGTTGATTCCCTTTCCACATGTCTGTGAAAGCCAATCTCAGGTACACAGACCCTCTGGTTCTGGGAACCAGTGGAGAAAAAAAAAAATCTAACTTATTCCATTGAATATTGATTGGATTTTAAAGCCATAACCTCAAATGTTTTTAAAGAGATGTTTTCCCCCTTTAGATTATGTGGGTCAAGATGGGGTCTTTTATAGTCCAGACTGACCTCAAATTTGCTATGTAGAGCAGACTGACTTTGAACCCCTTATCCTTCTATTACAAGTGTGTACTGCTACACACAGCCAAAAGAACATTGACTCAGTAAAAACACTTGAAAGTTGGGCTGGAAAGATGGCTCAGCGGTTAAGAGCACTGACTGCTCTTCCAGAGGTCCTGAGTTCAATTCCCAGCAACCACATGGTGCCTCACTACCTTTGGTTATGAGATCTGGTGCCCTCTTCTGGTGTGCAGATAGATATACATGGAACCAGAATGTTGTATACATAATAAATAAATAAAATCTTAAAAAAAAAAACACTTGAAAGCTGCAACATTTCTCCCCCTATTTTACTTTTCTTTGTGACCTTGATGAACACTCTTCTCTTACCCCTCAAGGGCTCAGAGGTATTTACTAGTAAGATCCACAAGGCCAAGCTGACACACCCATTCACACACTCTATGATGACCTTTCCTTTCCATTTTCCACTACCCTACTGCCACCTATGCATCTGCTGGCTCACACCTGTGCACCGAGCTTTCAGAGTCTCGTAATTTCATATGCACTAGGATCATGCTTCTAATGGGACAGGTGTTCACTGGACTTCAGAGGCTCTCTCATGTGCCTTACTTTACTTATCTGACACAGGCAGAGAGATACCTGGCTCCCAGAGGGCAAGGGTCTCTAGCTGCCTTTTCACCATGTCATTTCCCACTCTTGTGCTTTCCTGCAGAGGAAGAGACAGAACAGTCTTTTCCAGCAAAGTAATGCTGGAGCCAGGTATCAAAGAAATAGGAAGCCTTAGCAGACAGTGCAGTGTTGTGTCATTAGGACATTCATAATGCATTCAGCAGTGTTGGTTGTCCATCAATTGATCTCTTTCTCAATGTCTTGCTCTCTGCTGATGTAAGTAGATCTAGTACATTGCTACACAGCAAAAGTTGAAAGCTGTATGTGACAAGTACAGTTACTACTAAGTAAGTTAATACTTAGAATAAGTATTAAGAATAATACTCCAAAGCAGAATAGAAATGTAAGAACATAAACTAGAGACAGAGGATATTGCCCAATGGTAGATCTTTTGCCTAAAATGTCCAAGGTCCCATGTTCAGTGCCCAGCATTGCAGAAATGACCAACAAGCCTTCATCCAGTTAGGAAGTCTAGTCCTTCAGTATCTTGATCAACACTTGGTTGAAAAGCAAAGCATCGACCTTGTGATAGTTTCAGTGTGGAATTCAGAATGCAGGTCTAAGGGTCCTTAGCACTGAACTTAATATGAAATATTAAAGGAAAAGTTGGAAGGTGAGTTACAATCCAGGTGACTCTTAAGACAAGGCAAGCAATTATAAAAAGGTATCATTTTTATGTTAATATTTTGAGTTCTTGATTTTATTTACAAAAATTTCCCTCATCTCAGAAATTCATTTTTACTAACATTTGCTTACCAATGTGTATCTTATATTTGGGCATGGCCACGTTGTTTTTTGTACTCATTTGTGGTGATCTCCATATTCTGTCACTATCATGGTTAGACATAGCTTTCAGTTTCTGTAGACTTTTTATTTTATCCCAACCAGTGATTTTCGAAAAAGGAATATAAAAGTGTAGATGGAAGTTTTAGTTCTTCCCAGTCCCACAGCCATTTCATCCCAAATAAATACACAGAGGCTTATATTAATTATAAACTGTTTGTCTGATGGCTTGGGCTTCTTATTGGCTAGCTCTCTCTTAATTATTAACCCATTTCTATTAGTCTATATATCTCCACATGGTCTTGGCTTACCAGAGAATGCCCAGGCATCCTACCTTCCCGGTAGCTACATGGCATCTCCTTCACCCTACCTATCACCTTTCTCTATCTCTGTTTAGATTTCCCATCTGGCTAAATCCTGCCTGTCCGTTGTCTGAAACAGCTTTATTCATAAACGAATAAGAGAAACATATGTTCACAGAATACAGAAGGACATCCCCCATCATGAAAGTTTTTCAACAGCTAGAGAACTATGTACTAGCTAGCTAATTAATTTAAAATTTGCTAATAATAGGAAATCTTTAGAAAAACATGTATGGTAAACATTCAAGTTTATCCTACATATGTATATTGTCTCTAGGTTCTGGGCCTTTGAAGACAGTTGATATGAGTCATACTTAGAATGCATGATTTCTGCTTCCCAAGTTTAAAGGAGAAGCTGAAATTTGAAGCAGTCTGAATATTGGCCTCTAAATGTCTTGTCAGCTTTTGGAAAGTTCATTCCCACTAAAACCAATAGGAATTTTATTGAGTCATCTGCATCTATTGAAGCCTTCCAAAACACTTATTATCAACAGTACTTCTCGTTGTCATGGTTACATTTCATCGGCTAGTTACTAGTTACTTTTCTTCTACTGAGATCAAAGACACAAGGGGTGTACCTAAGGGAGGAAGGATTTGTTCCTGTTCCTGAGAGGCTCAGTCCATCATGACAGGGGAGGTGTGGGGGACTGGAACTCCTTCCATTTTGGTGGCAGTTTGCAGCACACATGTTACATCTTGCAGAAACCAGGAAGTAGACACCACCCCCTATGCACCCAGCCACCCTTTTTTCTCCTTGCTAGGTCTTCCTAAAGGCTCCACAACCTCCCTACTTACCACCACCTTCTGGGGACCAGGTGTTGAAACACTAATGTGTGAGGAACATTTAACATTCAAATCATAAGAATTGGTTTATTTATCTGCATTAGCTAATCTTTCTTGAAACAGAATCATATGGAGCCCAAATTGGCCTCAGATTTGCTGTGTAACCAAGCAAATCGAGCTTCTTGCCATGTGCTTGAATTAATTTCTAACTAACAGAACAGGTGAAGGAATCAACACAGCCTGTAGGAGCCCAGCCTTGAGGCATCCCAAAGAAGACCCCTAACTTAGCATGTACAAATGTCCAACTGGCTGACTGTCATGTGGTTTTGGTTTACAGTGAGAATACAGTGCCAGGATACCTGTGGAGTTATTTTGAGGAGTGTCATGAAGAGATATTTCTTTGTACTATATAGTGAACATTTCAAAAACTAGAAACCCAAATAAATGAAGAAAGGGAGCAAAGCCAAAGATAATAGAGAGAGAAATATAAATGTGTGACCCTGACATGGTGAACAAACACAAAACAGGGATATGATGAAAATAGAAAGACAGGTTGGAAAGAAAAGGCAATCACTAGCTGAACACTCAAGTGAAAACATTGATAGGATTAAACCAGATTTAAATATACAAGACTTATGACCATGCCCTGAGCTCTTGGTTCAGTAGGGAACACAGTGTCTCAGCTTTCTTTGTAGCCAGCCATTCATTGTTCAGAGACACTGAGCTAGCTAAGTGGAAAACTCATTGAAGTTCACATAGCTCCTTATTTTAGAAGGCATGCCAGTTATGTATGTTTACCATGATCAGTGGCTTTTTAGATAAATTGCTACATATATGAGTGATGTGTTTGGTCTCAGGACATCATGTACAACCCGTTATAGGCTTAGAGGCCCTTTAAGGGATCACTTATTTGATCATTGCATTCTTGGAAGCTCAAACCTGTACTTCTATGAAAACGAGCAGAGTGACTTGTGAGGAAGGGGGCCATCCTAGGCCTTTTCCATGTTGCTTATTTCCTAGTGAGGATAGGACTCCTGCGCCTAAGTACTCCTTTCTCCAGGTCATCCCAGGTCTTAGGGGCTTCACTGTCTTTCTAGAGAGTGTCTGGGCCAGGCTGTAGCAGGGACTGAGTGTGGCCTAGTCTGGTCATTTTATACCATAAAGGTGCTTCATAGCTTGGCTAGGAGGCTGCAGGGAGCATTCATATTGCTCCTTGGCTGTCCCTCCTCCATCATGTTGGGAAATGTACTTGCTGCTGGAGTTCAGAAAGGGTATGCATGTGGAGTCTGCAGTGAGGAAATAATGCGACTCTTTGTTGCAGAACAATCTCATATATCCTTATACACACTTCACATTTATCTGGAGAGTCCATGGGAAGTAATTACTCTCAATTGGAAACTAGAGACTCTAAGAAGCTGTGGTCCTCTTTGCGGATCCCAAGGGTATCATTTAGAAAATTACTGCTTTAGTCAGTCCAGGAAATGTGCCTAACATATGTCTAATGCTAGAAAGGATGTCGCTCGTGATCTGTATGTAATTTTGTTAATTCTTCCCAGTTCTGACTTATATATTGGATTTTGTTTTGTTTGTGGAAAAACTGAAAACATCAGCTAGCTCTTGGGAAATGGCTCACTCTGGGGACTGCCTTTCCCCTCTGGGGTTTCTGTATGATCTTTATTAAAAGGGTTTTGTGGAAAGTCAATGTAACCAAAAGGACTTTGGCCTGGAATGGGGGTTTCCAAGTTACCAGCGCAACTGTGGGAACTTAGCTTGAGCTGTCATGAACCCCCAGCTAATGGGGCTTGTATGGTTTGTGAAACCCCTGAGCATCCTTACCTTCTGAACTGACTGTTTCAGGGCGGTCTACTTTGTTCGGCATAAAGAGTCCCGGCAGAGGTTTGCCATGAAGAAGATTAATAAACAGAACCTTATCCTTCGGAACCAGATTCAGCAGGCCTTCGTGGAACGTGACATCCTCACTTTCGCAGAAAACCCTTTTGTGGTCAGCATGTATTGCTCCTTTGAAACAAGGCGCCACTTGTGCATGGTCATGGAGTATGTAGAAGGTAAATTGGTCTCGAAGTGCCTAAATACCCAGATATTCCTACAGCTGAAGCTACATTTGTGCCACATAACAGCTATATCCACCCAGGAGTCAACGAAGCCAGCAATGAGATGGCTGAATTCCCAGTCATTATCTTCTGATAATTGCTTAGAAAATGTCTGCTACTATAACAGGGAAAATTAGTGTTATTTGGGAAAAGGTTGTTTTCTTTTTTAATAGCTTTTAATCCTAACTGCCTCCCCACAATTGGTCATTAAAGTTGGAATATAGGTGATAGTTTTTTTTTTTTTTGCTTCCTTTTATCACATATCATAAAATGTGTTCGTTGTAATTAGTCTTCTTAAAAAGTGAATTTAAAATGTATCTTTCTTAGCCTATGGTAGTAAATTAAAAATCCAGTCTTCCCAATATTCACCCCCACCCCACCCCCCTTTTTTTTCTTTTCAAACAGTCTTCTTTATAGCCAAGCAGGTCTCAAACTTTATCATCTCTCTGCCTTGGTCTCTTGAGTGCTAGGACTATGGGCATGTTCTGCCTACCATGCCCAGTCTCCTCCTTAACAGTTTGTGGTGTGCATTTTGGATGCTCAAAGTAATATTATTTCTCCCTCCCTCCCCCTTCTCTCTCCATTAAATTTCTGAGACTTTCCATCCAACATCATTGTTGACATAAATTTAACAAAATGAATATATCAGTGGACATTCGAACCCTCTTCTCAGTGTTTTTTAGACTCTTGTCTTTATTTGGAGAGAATGCTCTCACTGTAAATCTCCAAGAAATAGTAGAGATTTTTACTTAGACCTTTCCTGTTTTTCAGATAAGTGGATTGACAGCCAAGAAAGGGGGAACTGAGTGGTGGATAGAGCCCCAAACTGTTTATGTTCCACCCACTGTTCTTTCTACCACACCAGTCCTTTGTTTCTGAACTATTGTGTTGTGGTTATTCTTTTTTTTTTCTTTTGGGGTTTTTCAAGATAAGGTTTCTCTGTGTAGCTTTGTAGACCAGGCTGGCCTCAAAATCACAGAGATCCACCCGCCTCTGCCTCCTGAGTGTGGGGATTAAAGGCATATGCCACCACTGCCCGGCTGTGTTGTGTTTTTTCTTATAGTAGCTCTCTACCACATTTGGTATGTATGAGTCTATGTCCTCATTCCTTTACATAGAGTGAACCTCAGAAAATCTTATAAAGCAGTGATTCTCAACCTTGCTCATGCTGTGACCCTTTGGTACAGTTCTCCATGTTGTGGTGACCCCCAACCATAAAATTATTTTATTGCCACTTCATAACTATAATTTTGCTACTGTTATGAATCATAATGTAAATGTCTGATTAGCAGGACATCTGATATATGACCTCTGTGAAAGGTTTGTTTGACCCCCCCAAAGGGGTTGAGACCCACAGGTTGAGAACCTCTGCTATAAAGGATGCCATGTCTAACGTGATAGCACATCAAAGTAACCAAGAATACTAAATTCATTTGCCTAAGAGCTCTCAGCTGCTCAGAGGCAGTCGGATACCACCTCTGCAGTCTAATTCTAGCATCTGTGTCTTATGCTGATACGTTATAAATTAGTACTATCATCCCGAATTATGCTAGAGGTTCTTCAAAACATAGTTCACTTCAGAGCTGAACTGCTTTCTGCACTCCGAAGCTTAATTAGAAACATGATGACTTAGCCAACCCTCCACTTAGGAATGCAGTTCTCTTCCTTGAAGTTCTGAGATCTACACTGCTAGTCTTAGTCCTGCTTGATGCTGTTCCTACTAAGTTTGCTTCCTGTGTGTTACAGGGGGAGACTGTGCGACCTTAATGAAGAACATGGGTCCTCTACCAGTTGATATGGCCAGAATGTACTTTGCTGAGACAGTCTTGGCCTTGGAGTATCTGCATAATTATGGAATTGTACACAGGGATTTAAAGCCAGACAAGTATGTGTGCTGATGAAACAAATGTCGAACATTTTCTTTTGTCTGAAGTGTTTTGTAAGGCTACTTGTACATTTCAAAAATTCCTAATATGAAAAATGAGTTATTTTAATAGTAACTTAATGGTAATTATTATAGTTTTTTTTTTTGAAAGACCTCAATGCTTACAATGAGAACTTAGGAGAATTAGGGGAAAATGACTCTAAAGCTGGAGTTAATTTCCTTTTTAGCATGTAAATCTTTGCCCAGTGACATAGAATAGTGCTGTCTTCTGGAGCATTTGGTATTTGGCATCATATTTAGATGACCTTATACCTTTCCCATGGTTATATACATGATGTTATTCTATTTCATTCATATTTTGTTTGGAGTTCATTTTGGGCTCCAATTAGAGATACGGGTAGAGTTTTTTCCCAAGTGGCTAGCTGTTCATCTTGACATCGTGTATGGGCTACTCCATGCTTTCGACACTAATGGGAGATGCTGCTCAGTTTGTTAAAAAGTGTGTGACAAACTAGCTCATCCTCATCATAAGAATGGGAAAACCCAGGGAAAGGAAGAACAATTTCATTCACAGCTATTAGAATCTTAGCATAATTCCTTCAAGTAGCCCTGTTTGTGGCTGTCCTAGAACTCACTATATGAACCAGTCTGTCTCCAAACTCACAGAGATCCACCTGCCTCTGCCTCCCATGGGCTAGAGGCGTGGACCATCACCACCTGTCCCTTCTAGTAGCTCTTTAAAATCTTCTATTACTTTAACTTTTTAATTGAAATAATGTTTTTTTTACTTATAATGAAATACATTAATATATTCAAATGTAAATTCTTTGCATGAATTAATAAATCCAAGCTTTGTGCTTAATAAGTTGAAATTCAAATCAAAGCTGGAAGTTGAGATACAAAAAACTTCACTTTTCTGTCCAGGTTCTTTAATCTGTACCTCATTTTAGTCATGAATGGATTGCTTGCCTGAATTTCTGTGTATGTTGTTAAGATTGGTGGATTATTTCTTCTCTGCTTTCTTATTCTGAAAATGGAAAAAGGTGGCTGGAGAGGTGGCTCTGTGGTTAAGAGTACTGATGTTGCAGAGGACCTGAGTCTGGTTCCCAGCACCCTCATTAGGTGGCTCACACCCACCTCTCCCTCTAGCTTTATGGGTTCTCATGCCCTCTTTTGGACTCATAGGCACCCTCATTCACATGTGCACTTACTACCCCTATACACACACTTGCCCTCATTCACATGTGCACTTAATACCCCCATACACACATGTGCCCTCATTCACATGTGCACATACCAACACCCTCATATACACACACATGTGCCCTCATTCACATGTGCACATACCAACACCCTCATATACACACACATGTGCCCTCATTCACATGTGCACTTACCATCCCCCATACACAATGTGCCCTCATTCACATGTGCACACACCACCCCCATACACACATGTGCCCTCATTCACATGTGCACACACCACCCCCATACACACGTGCCCTCATTCACATGTGCACTTACCATCCCCCATCACACATGTGCCCTCATTCACATGTGCACATACCAACACCCTCATACACACACATGTACCCTCATTCACATGTACACTTACCATCCCCCATACACACATGTACCCTCATTCACATGTGCACATACCAACACCCTCATATACACACATGTGCCCTCATTTACATGTGCACTTATCAGCACCCTCATGCACACACATGTACCCTCATTCACATGTGCACTTACCATCCCCCATACACACATGTACCCTCATTCACATGTGCACATGCCACCACCCTCATACACACACATGTATCCTCATTTACATGTGTACATACCACCCCCATTCACACATGTGCCCTCATTCACATGTGCACATGCCACCACCCTCATACACACACATGTATCATCATTTACATGTGCACATACCACCCCCATTCACACATGTGCCCTCATTCACATGTGCATACATCACTACCCTCATACACACATATGTAGACATAACTTTAAAAATAAATCTGAGATCAGGCACAATCAGGATGGTATGGCTCCTAGACTGAAATAAATCTGAAAATGGAAAGGAATCAGCATTCCATGTTGTTAGAGTCTCTAAGTGTTGCAAAAATGATAATATTGCATGTGATTGCTCCAACAAAGAGAGTAGAGCCTTAGCTCCGGCCCTGAGCTCTCAAATGCATGATTCCCTCTCTTACCAGGCTTCATTTTGCAATATGGTCGATGTAGTACAGACTGAAGGGGGTTGGGGAGAGGGAGACCTAAAACAACAGCATATACACATGTGATATGTGTATTAAAGTGATTGTTGTGCTCTTTGTCCTTCCGTCCCCTAGCCTGTTGGTCACCTCTATGGGCCACATAAAGCTGACCGATTTCGGATTATCTAAGGTGGGACTGATGAGCATGACCACCAATCTCTATGAAGGTCACATTGAGAAGGATGCCCGAGAGTTCCTGGATAAACAGGTAAGCTTGGAGGCTGCTCTGTCTGTAGAGAGATATAAAGCTCACTACGGCCAGTGAATTCAGAGCCCACCTGTGTAGGCCATCTCCACATTAGTGCTGGTGCTCGGATGTCTGTATAAGGCTTGCATTTAATAAAGTACAAACTGCTCCCATTTGTCTCCCTGGACCTCTTTGAACTGTCCGCTCCCTCTACATTCCTCCCCTAGCATTAAGGTCTATTAGTAAGATGAACGGTCTAATTGCGCACAAGTGAGAGGGTGAGAGAGACAAATGGAAAACTGTTTTTGTAAGGAATTCAGGAGTCTCAATAGAGTACTCGTGAAACTCATGATGCATTGCACAATCTCAGCTGCTAAAATCCGAGCTATGGCCCATTTCCTTTTAAGCATGCCTCATTACCATGTGCCCACAATCTGTTCATTGTGAAGTTACTTAAGGTAAACCCATCTCCACTGCCATGCCTTCCTGATAGAACCATAGTTAGAATGCGTTTGGTCGTGTAAATAATTGAACTACCTTTAATAGTAACAGTTTAAGCATGAACTATTATTTTCAATATAAAAAAATGGTGTTTAGTATTGTATAAAGCTATGCACAGGTTAGGTTTGCAATTTGAAACTAAGCATAATGTGTTAAGTTCCTTGTCATACATAGCATCTGTTCTTGAGTTCTCTGTCCACATGTTTCCTTGTGGGTGAGCAAGTGTATTTGAGGCATAATAATTGTTTAGACATATTGTTCATTTTAGTTCATGTCTAATACTCCAATTATTCTAATATTGCAATTTAATTTTAGGTCTGTGGTACACCCGAATACATTGCCCCTGAGGTGATTCTGAGACAGGGCTATGGGAAGCCCGTGGACTGGTGGGCCATGGGCATTATCCTCTATGAATTTCTGGTTGGATGTGTGCCTTTCTTTGGGGACACTCCAGAAGAGCTATTTGGACAAGTCATCAGTGGTAAATATCATCAAGAGTTATTTCTAAGCCACTACTGGGAAGCAGCTACTTAATGCAAATCTGTTGTGTGTCACTAAAATGTTAACCTTTATCAAACATTTGCGCCAACAAATTAGAAGAACTCACTTAGCGGAACACACAACTGACTCTCCTTCTCAAGAGAGTGATGTGTGTTGAAATTGATCTGAGGAAGTTTTGTTAACATGGAATTTGGAAATGGGCTAGTAGTGTGTCCAACTTTCAGTTGTCTACTGTTTTTTTTTTTTTCTTCAAAACAAATTGGTATGGGATTTACAAATGCCTTCATTGTTAGCCGGTCTTCATTTTCATAATAGGAAAGTTGCACCAGGGAAGAAAAGGTTAATGTGGGTAACATTTACATAAATGGGAAAAATGGCTAATGGCACAATGAAGAAATTAACAAAAATGTAATAAACCCTAAAACAAATGTCTACCAAATAATAAATAATGGGAATGGGAAGGCAGTAAATTGAATCGCAGATTGTTAATGCTTTCATTGGGTAGTTGTGATGTGTAATGTTATTTCTATAGCAGCTGTTCATCTTTCATTTAAAATTCAATAACCTTTAGATCTTGACCTAAAGGCTGACCCTAACTATTGTCATGCAGCATGTGGCACACCTAAATGATAATTAAATAGGGGCTATTCTTCCCCTCCCTGCTGAGTTTATAACCCCCTCTCCCTGCATTAGATGACAGAAACGGCTTCTCTACCTGAAAGGTTGTCAGGCCTCTCCAAAATCCCCATCAGCCACCTCTGGTCCAGCCTGAACTGCACTTATGCCAGCCAACAATGGAAGTAGAGGAAAATTTATTTTACTCATGAAGATCCCTTTATCCTACTATTATTTTTCTAACGTTGGCTTTACAAGCCAGACATATTTGTAAACTTGAACAAAGTAGATTTGTTGAATTGCCTGCAGTGTAAAAGCCCTTTCTACAATATCTGAGCTGTTTATGGATTTATAACTAGGCTGTTTTCTGACAGTCCAAGGCCTGAATGGCAAGGGGAATCAACTGTTTAATTAACACAAGCAGCAAATGCTGGCTTTGTTCTTGATGCCTTACGGCTCTGATGCATATTCATGTTTTATTTTCCAAATCAGATTTAAACTGCAGCAGAGGAAGCTAGAGGCAGGCACACACAAAAATAACTCATGTTTTTATTGCATTTCCAAACACACGAGCACGCATACCTATCTCCAGGCAAACTCTTTTAGAGCAAGAATGTAGTCTAATATCTCTGACAGCCTTTAAATATTCCCATTACTATGATTTCCTTGGGTTTTTGTCTTCTTCAGCCTTAACATTTTGGACTGTACTTTTGTCTCTAGAAATAATTACTTTTTGTAAAAGAACCTTGTACTCCTTGGAGCTAAAGAACTGGCTGGCCAGGACCAAATTCTCGGTTTAGGCTAGTGAGAAAATCTTATACTTGGATGGTCCCCGGTGGGTAGGCACTTGACATGGAGCTGCTCAGTTTCTGTTTTATTAAGTCCTCCTAATAAACAGAAGTAGTGACTTGTTAGGAGACATTTCTATCATTGGGGGGAAAAGAAAATGATCATTCTGTCAATGAAAAAAAGTGATTGATAGGTTCTATTTGTGAAAATAGTCTAATCTTAAACTTGAAGAAAACGATGCTGTTTGTGCCTTGTGAAATAATACTGCCCTAATTTGGCCATGTAGAAGTCAGCTGAAGATCTTAAATTGTAGGTTTTGGTTCAGTGTTCTGGGGATGGAGCCCAGGACTCTGCATTTCTAACAGTCCTCCTGGGGATGCCCGGACTGTGGGTAACTAGACTACCCTTTGAGCAATAAAGCTATGGATAACTTTTCTTCCTTCCAGATGAAATCAACTGGCCTGAAAAGGATGAGGCCCCTCCTCCAGATGCCCAGGATCTGATTACCTTGCTTCTCAGGCAGAACCCACTGGAGAGGCTGGGAACAGGTTAGAGAACATGTGTGTTGCTTTTGCCAGTATACAAGAAATAATGTTCTCTGGAGCAATCAGAGGCTTTTGTGAATATTTTCTGTGTAGGCAACAGCTGTTAGTTGATGTAGGACTTAGCTACAACCCATTAGAGCAATATTACTTGGTGGTTGTGTGTGTGTGTGTGTGTGTGTGTGTGATTTAGAACAGCATATACACTAGGATGGGTAGGTGGTTTTTATGTTTTATGTTTTGCAAAGCTGAAATTCTGAATTTGCTTCAATAAATGCATCACCAGGGCATGTGCCAATCTTGTCCTGACAAAGTGCATCATAAATGATTGGAAACAGATATGTAGCACTCTTTTTGGTTATGTTTTCTAACGTACATTCCATGAGGATTTGACCCAGCAGGCTTTTATCCATAGCCTTTGAAATAGGTTATCAGGTCTCCAACTGATTACTATAAATGAGGGCCTGGGGCTGAGCCATGCTGTTCTATCGTGGTGCTCAGAACCATGACCCAAGAAAGGGAATTAAAACATTGCTTTGGAAGAGAGACAAAGATAGGCCATTTATTCTTGCTGATATTTCCCTCATAGTTTACAGCCAGCAGTCATGTGCTTCCTCCCCCCTTCCCTCTCCTACATTCTGGGCAGATACACTTTAGATATATTATGGGATAGCATCAGGTCTGCCTAGGTCAATTTGTCTTAGGGTAACAAAAATGTTAAATGTAAATGCATATACCCTAGATAGTAAATAGTAGTTTTTTGTGAAAATTATTGGTTTGATGGGCTCATTCTGTTCCATTATAATAGAAATATCAGTAAAGACTGAAGCAATCATTTTCTCCCCCATTTTCCCCATGACAATCATTTGTGATGATTCCAAATATTTCCAGTGTTCTCCAAATTGACCCACAGATTCCTATAGACTTGTTCTTGTTCACATGGGGACTGCTGAAGGCCAGGCCCAGTGCATAAGCCTATAATCACAGCATTTGGGATGTGGTGGCAAAAGAATCAGGAGATCAACATCATCCTTGGCTACATAGTGCATTCAGAGCCAGCCTGAGCTACATGAGACTCTCTGTTTCATTTTTAGAAAATCACTCACTACATTGCATTAGAGCTCATAATAATACATTAAACCAGGGACCAGAAAACTATGGTCTGTATACCAAATCTTTCCAGTTCTCTGTTTTTATAAATAAAGATTTTGAAGCAGAAACATAGCAATGTCTTTTCATGAGATGTGTCATCTGTGACCACTTTCATGCTATAACAACAGAGTCAAATTGTATAGCCCAAATAGACTAAATATGGAGGCTTTAGCCTTTTCCATAGAGATTTTGTGGACCCCTTGTTAGCAAATCCAGGAAGGCTTAAATGTGGACTGGCCTGGGAAATAACTGAGGCACCTGCTGGAGTTCCATGTACCTTACTGCCCTTTTCAGGTAATGAGTGTGCTTTCCCTTGGAAAGGCAATGAAGATGTAGGTTAAGGGCACACACTGGGGTGAGATGGCTAGCATCCAAATTTTGGCTGTGTGGCCAAGGATAGGTTTTCTTTCCTCATTCTCCCATAAAGCATCAGTGTGAGGTATGAGGAGGTCACCGAGGAACAATTCTTAGAACTAGGTGTGACACTTCTGGTACTACATTTGGTCTTCTGCCTGTTGAACCCTATAGCTTTCTTTTGAGCAGGGGCCATGGTATAGTGGTGGTGTGACTACCTTGGGCCTCACTGTCTTCCTTGAAATGAGTTTATTTCTTTCCACTCTATCTGCTTTTCCACTTGTCCCAACTGTCAGACACACTCATTATTTCTCTCCTTCTGTGACCTGCTGTCAGATAGATCTGCTCTGTGCTATGGATCAAGGGGGAAGAGTAGCTGTCAAAGAAATGGTGTCAAGACCATGTAGGGGCAGATTCTTAAAGGAAGGTTTTGACTCTGTTTTGCCACATATGAGAAACAGCTGCATTTCAACATTGCCCTGTGATAGCACAAATATCTATTTAGATTCCCCATGAACTGACTGAAAAATGCCTTTTAATGGATATACCCCTCCAATGGAAGCACAAAAGTCCCCTTTACTGCAGTCCCCAAGGGCCAGTTTGGAGATTCTCTGCTTGATATTCTGCCCTCCCCCTTCTCTAAGAATACTGGGATCTTTGATTAGGCTTGACTTAACAAGACAGGCCAGAGACTTCGACCAGCAGGTCCCTGTGTATATATCATTGGCTGCAAGTTATTGCTCTGCACATCTCCTCATTGGCTGCTGCTGTCAGTCTCTGACAGTTTGAAGAGAAAATTCCCTAGGAGAAACCCAAAAGAGACATTTAAAGGTCCTACTCAAGCTCTTAGAATAGCCAAGAAGTGACTGCCAAACCAGCAGGGCTGATGTGATGGGTCCCAGTAGGGCCTAGAGAATGACATTGCAGATCCTGCAGGCCTGCCATGCTGCTTCCATTGACAGCATCTTGTGTTCAACGAATATTTAGCGGGCAAAATAATGCACCGTGAAAATGTGGGAATGCACATTTGCCTGAGACACTGGAGAGGATGAGGAAAGGGGGGGGAGGCTGTAAAGAGCATAATGAATGTTTAAGAAGCTTCCAGAAAAGGAGAGGACTCAAGGGTGTCCAGGAGTGCCGAACTAGAACTTTCAGTGTAGGACCTTGTGCTATACTGGAGCTATATATACTCTTGAACTTGGAGAGAGTTGAGTGGCAGCCTTAGAGCTGTTAAGATATGACTGTCAAGTGTGTATCAACTGTGAGCTCTTAGGGTTCTGTGAGCCTCTGTCATCAGCCTCAGTTTCCTAGTGTATAAAATTGGGCATATTGAATGTCTCAGGATTATTGCAGGTACTAAACACAAGATGTTCATGTGAGGATTTAGTACACGGAACTAGCTGGACACCAGGGGATCAAGACAGTTTCTTCCCCTTCATTTCCCTCATTCTTGCATGCATGAACAATCTGCATATGGTTCACAATACTTTTCACCTATACTTTTACCAGTAGTTTAGTCCAGAGATCATCTCCCCCGTTTCCATGAGTATACGAGAAACAGAGCCTACCGATAATTGCCTCTTCCTGGTAAGGCAGAAAGGTCCATGTGAAAACATTGTGAGCTGTATCCTCAATGGCTCTGACTTGCTGGGGAAGACCCACTTGTCACTGTCCATGGAAAGGAAGCAGAGTTATCAGCTTGCATTCCATAGATGGGTAGATGGGAGAGGATGGGAGCAGTATCATCTGGAAGTGCCATGCATGTCATTGGCCTTAGAAAATTTGATAGGTATAAATAGCCTAGAATTTCAGAGCAAGGTCAGTGACACATCCCCAAGAGTAGTAGATGCATCGATGGTTATGGTAATGGAGCACCATGGCTGGGCTAAGTATCCCGAGATGCCTGTCATGGGCTACTCATCAGGGCTTGACACTGGATCTCAGGGTCATCGCCATGGAGAGGGAGTGGGATGGGAAACTGTGCAATCCCTCTCGGCCTTTGTGTTTTGTGCCTCCAAATAAAAGAGCACTAGAAGAAAATGACCCTGATAGGTGTTTAAGAGGACATTCATTGGGAGCTAAAAGAGAAGCAAGGGGCACAGTGGGCTGGAATGGGATGTTGGGGTGCCATAGAATAGACTTGCCAACTGGCTCAGCTGCCCAGCCTAGGCAAGAGTGGTTCCATTTCAAACTCATGCAGGAGAAAGAGTGAAGCAGAAAACAACTAAAATACAGGATGCTTTGTGTAGAGGTGAGGCCGTGGCACTGCATCTGGGCCTGCGTATTTTCAGACAGATGTAGGTGCAGCCTTCTTATCCTTCTTGTCAGGGGGAGCCAGCCCAGCATGCTCTGTTGCTTTTCTTTTTAGCTTCCCCATCTAAAACTGGAGTTGATAATGCCGACCCTATCCAGAGGTATTTTCTGTTATTTAAGTAGATGAAACACAGTAACTTCAGTATTGAATGCAATACTGTCAGGGCCAGATGTCACCTTAGGATTTCTAAGGAAATCTTACAGGAGCTCAGTGCTTAGATGGATATGGAATCCTCACTTGCACTGCAGCAAAGAATTTCAGGGTAAGATAGCATAAAGCAAAGTTGGGTTTCACTAAGGAAAGAACAGTGCCCACTCAAAGGCAGAACTGGAGTGCAGGCATTAAGAAAAAGATACAAGTGTCCTAACAATAGCTATGTGATTTTGTGGCTCTGCAAGACAAGCTCAAGGGCTATAATTTATAACCAGATTCAAAGATTAAGTAAAGTTTTGAAACTATGAGCTGGTTTGCTCATTTTTCTAGAAGAATTGCCTTTTATGAATGAAATTACAGGGCGGCTTATTAGAGGCATTATTTGGACTTGTGGATGAGAGACAGGCACAACAAGGTTCAAATCATAGGGTGTAAGTGTTTAAGACATGCGTTTTGGCTCTAAGTGTGATTTGTTTGCTGCTGCAATATTTAATTTTTTTTTCTCTTTTGAGCTACATCTAGCAAAGGATGTATTTTCTCTTTGCAGAGAGTGTTTAACAGGAATTTGGGTTTTGTCAGTCATATGGAAATTCTTGATCCTCAGCCAGTAAGAAACATAAACCAGATACCTGGGGGTTGAGGGACTCCTCCTCTGTCATGCTCCTTTCCTTTTCCCTGTCTTTCTATCTACCTCTATACTCAGCACAGAATTGGCCTGCTGATTATAGCTGGGAAGCCTCTGGTGCTGTGGTTTCTCAACTTGGAATTGAGCTTGCAGCCGAGAAAAGAACCGGCACAGGATTTGGATGAGTCCCATCCTTGTGCTTTGTGAAAAGCAGCTGGTTGTTCTCCTTGGGGTGATTTACCTCACCTTTTTCTTTCCCCTCCATGCCAATGTTTTCAGAACACCTGGATATGTGTCTTGTGCTAGAGGCATCCCATGGGCACAGAGTTGTGTCTCTGGACCACAAATGGCAGCCCTGCCTCAGGCAAGATCCCCAGCCCATCTTCCATCTCCCTTGCCTTTCCCTTTCTGCCCCTTTTGCACCCACAGGAGACAGGATGAGAGGGATGGGTGACCATCACAGAGGGAAGCGTCTACACCGCCCCCCCCCAAAAGAAAGCTTGAAAGAGAGGCCAATCAGAGGGACCTCTGTGTTGGTCTTTTGAGGACATTCTTCCTGGTGGTTTTCAGGCTCCTGTCTTTGTTATCTCTCCCATCTAAAGGGTGTGTGCTGGGGTAGGAAGGGGTTCTACTCTTACCTGTTACCTTCCTCTCTTTTAATGGGATACTGTAAGTACATTTTTGATGAGCCTTGCCCTTCAAAGCCCCTGTTTAAAATAATCAAATAAAGAAGTACCTCTCACCAAACTGTGCTACCACAATTATCTGGCAAAGAGAAGTCTCAACTTTAGCCGCTGTTACTAATTTCTGCCAAATTATATAAATTATAAATAAGGAATCGGTTTGTCAGTTCCTTACTGAAGGATCTAAACCACAGAATCTAATTCCTACCTATGTTAATGAGCAATCCGATAAAACTGAAAGGTAACCATGATATAATATTTAGGAAAAATTCATCATTAACCTCCCCTCCACAAGGAATCTTGCCGTAAGCACATTTTTGCACCTTGTTAGGATTTTCTGGGTTTGTAATAAGCCATTCTGCTTTGGGCCAACATGTGTCCATGTCCCCAGGTTCAGTATAATGTGATTTTAAGTGGCCATGTCATTAACCTTTGAAAAATGGAAAAGTCGTAGAAAAACTAACAGAGAAAAGCTGTGCTGTAGCAACTGCTGTTAGCAAAATCAGATTTCCTGCTGATAAATTATAGGAATTTCTTTTCCAAGTTTTGGTTGTAGAAGGGGGTAGGAGTTATGGATTTCATGGCTTCTTTTATTTCTCTGCTAATAAATATTTTAAACATTTTGTGAGGCTTGGGGCTTCCTTTTGCTCGAAGGATGGCGCAGCCTCTCATGTCTGCCTCGCTCTGCTCCCTTCCAGGTGGTGCCTACGAAGTGAAGCAGCATCGCTTCTTCCGCTCCTTGGACTGGAACAGTTTGCTGAGACAGAAGGCGGAATTTATTCCCCAACTGGAATCGGAGGATGACACAAGTTATTTTGATAGTATGTGCATTATCTGACATCCCTTGGCCTTTACTCGATATAAAAACATTTCATCTCCAATTCTGAGTTTTCCGATCTCATACCCACAAATTCTAGAAAGCGCAGTGCCACTTTGCTCCAGATAACTCCTAGTGAAGTGGTCTCTATTAAACACTGAAATTCTCTGAGTAACCCGACTGTCCCAAAAACATTCCTCTGCAGCTCGGTCAGAGAAGTATCATCACATGGAAACGGAGGAGGAAGATGACACCAATGATGAGGACTTCACTGTGGAGATACGGCAGTTTTCCTCCTGCTCACACAGGTTTTCAAAAGTAAGTGAGGCATCAGCATGCAGAATCTGGATCTCCAGTGGCTGGCGCCCAGCTGGCTGGATTAGACTCTGAACACATCTGCCCTTTTGTGCGGTGTGGGATCTTGGGCACTTACAACTCCTTCCCAGTCAAGTGGGGAAAATGGTCTTATTTTCTTGATGAGCAGGGGGGTTTTCTCCCCTGTATACATATCTGTGTGTCTCTAGAAATTAAGGTCTGACTTTGGGAGCTTGCTGTTACTGTTTGCTTTGTTTTGAAGCAAAGACTTGAAAAGACTGGATCGCCACGGTTTCATGATAGTTGCCATCTGATGAACTTGCTTGTCTGCCCGAAGGTCTAGCTGAGAGCTAGGCTGTGGAGGCCTCACCCCACTTCTTTTGTCATGTAAGAAAGAGTGTAGGCCATCCAGGGGTACTCCCTGAGCCAAGACACACAGGGTAGGCCTAGGCCCTATCCCAAAGGATATGATAGACTCTGATGACACCCTGTGAAAGGCCTCACCCTCCATGGGAAGCAGAAAGGATATGTGATAGGTAGGGTTTTAGTTGGGAGGAGGGTGGTAGGGGATGAGGGGAGGGAGTGGGAACTGGGATTAACATGTAAAACAATCTTGTTTCTAATTCAAATAAAAAAATAAAGTAGAAAAATAAATAAATAAATTAAATTGAGGCGTTCTGTAGAAAGAAAGAAAGAAAGAAAGAAAGTAAGAAAGAAAGAAAGAAAGAAAGAAAGAGAGAAAGAGAGAGAGAGAAAGGAAGAAAGGAAGGAAGGAAGGAAGAAAGGAAGGAAGGAAGTAAGGAAGGATGGAAGGAAGGAAGGAAGGAAGTAGGCTTCAAGGTGTGACGAGATCTCCCTCATTGTGACAGAGCACAACACAGGAGTAACGTTCAGCTCTTGACATGGGCCAGGGTACCTGGAGACAGTTGGCTGTGGGATAAGAAAGAATTATTGTCAGTAATTAATAAAGGTTATAAGCTGTATTGAAAGGCAGTAGAAGGCCACTCTAGAATTTTAGAAAAGGCGTTGGATAATAAAATTGATCATTAAGAAAAATGCCTTTTGATAAATTCAGGTAAGATTTGAAAACAAAACTGATGTTTTGGGGTAGGGTGGGAACCCCGGCAAAATGGAAATGAGCCCAGAGGGCACCCTACCTCCTTCCTGCTATTTTCGGTTGCTGCATATTTGTGGTTGCCATGGCATTTTGCATGATTGTTATTTAGGAAGTCTATAGCAATTCATGATTTTAAAGTGCTCTGTACATTTTCCTAAGTGATTACCCAGAATGCATCTGCAAATCAGCCCTGTGCTACTCATCTCTGTTTATAGGAACAACATAGGAGTAGGGATTTCCCTGGAGACTTGTGGCGAGTGTGTCCTGAAACAAGTTTAACTCCACTTAATGGGCTAACCATCCTCTTGCCTCTCAGAACCCACCTTAAACAGTTTGCCTCTTTACTTTGGAAGGTATTTTATTTTTCCAGTGCCCATTCTTTAACTTAACCCTTTTCTAACTCTATAGATAGTGCTGGGCCCACAGCCCGTTTCCATGAGAACAGTAAAGAGCTGGAGGGTAAGGGCACTCGCCATACTGGGCTCTCCATACTCCCATTTCCTCCTGTATTTCCTATGAGAGAGTAGAGACTCAGAAATGGGCAAAAATAGACCTGTTTGCCTAAGCACTAGCCTCCTGCACCAGCTGCTGCCTGACTGACTTATAGGTCAAGCAAGCACACCTGGTGGTTACTGTTCTCCTTCCACAGAACCCACCCACTCTAAGTACTAAAACTAATTGTCACTAATCTACTCACAGTCAATTTCAGATTGTTTCTTCCCTTCCTGCTCCAGACTTGTGGCCATCAGACACTTTTGGTTTTTAATTTTTTCTTTGCCTCTTTCTGACAAGCTCTTTTTAGATGTAGTTCCTAAGCAATGATCATTTTCCTCTCAGGTGTTCAGCAGTATAGACCGAATAACTCCGAATTCAGGAGAGGACAAAGAAGATATCGAGGACAAAACCAAAAGCACAACTCTGCCATCCACGGAGACACTCAGCTGGAGCTCCGAGTACTCAGAAATGTACGTGAGATGCCTCCCAGGGCCCAAACAAGCAGTGTGTCTTAGAAGACCTGCCTCCAGAGTTCCCAGTACAGTAGATCTCAGACACAAGTATTCCTCCTGTGTCCCCTGCTTGAGCTGACACTGGGTACCATATCATCAGAACCATTGCCCTAGACATACATTGCTTTACCTGGTTTCTTCAAGCCTTTGCCCTTAATGGTTTCCTGGGCTTTATATGTGACTTGTTCTTGTTTTTAATTAAGGCAACAGTTGTCAACATCCAACTCTTCAGATACTGAAAGCAACAGATGCAAACTCAGTTCTGGCCTGCTTCCCAAACTGGCTATCTCAGCAGAGGGAGAACAAGATGAAGCTGTCCCTTGCTCTGGAGACCCCAGAGAGGAGCCAGAAAAACCAGTCCTCCCTCCTGAGGAGTGTACTCAGGAGGAGCCCGAGGTCACCACACCAGCCAGCACCATCAGCAGTTCCACACTGTCCGGTAAGTGGTGGCAGTGCCCGCTCTGCCCAGGTACCATGCTGTGCAGGGGCTATAAGCAAGGCCTTACCCAACCGGACCCTCAGTGTCTCTCTCCTCCCAGACTTATCCTGTGGCCCCATATCTTTAGGGACAAGCTCCTAAGAACTGAGGTCAGCCGACTCAGCTGCAGCCTCAATGCCAAACCATACAGCAGGGGGACTTGGCTTCATCTGGACCTTGGGGGCACTTATACTGCCAGCTTTAGGGGAGTCCTCCGGTGGCAGGTAGACCCTGCCAAAGGAGCATATCCATGGCTGCTGATGCAAAGGCACAAGTTGTACAACTGCATCTAACTTAGAGTGAGGTACAGTGTCACACAGACCAACCCGTTGTCGTCATCTGTAAGATGAGTATGAAGCTAGCTTTTCCTCCAGCCCTGAGCTCCTTGGTAGCATCTTTGAAGGAGTTAAATCCTGTTACTGGGACATGTAGTACCAGACATACCTTGTAGTACCAGTCCCTGGCCACTAACCTCACACTGACTGTAGCAAAGTACTTATACAGTGGGGTTCACAGGACACCTGTGAGGGTAGTGAGAAATCCCACCAGGTCTCCCCTGGTGTCTAATTGCATAGAAAACAACACCTCTACAAGTAGTTGACACTTGTCAGTCTTGGCCAAACAGAGCCAGGACATTCCTGAAGTTTCTCTGCTTGATGGGGTGAAGTCCAGTGTCTGGGCTTCTCTTTGGCAGCACTTGTATACCTTTGTGTGGAATAAGTTTCCAGTCATCAGGAACATTACCTTCAGAAGCATTTAAAGTCTTTAATATCTCATCACTGCTTCCTGGCCCTTAACTGGAGAGGTGCTTTCCTTACAGGACCAGATTTCAGCTTACTTCCCTCAGAACATGCCATTTAGATGTGTTTATGACTTCATTTGGCTTATAAAGGCCAATCCTTCTGCAAAGCAGGGCGAGTTTATGCTCTGACTTATAGTGGCTGTAATGAATGTTTTCATTATGCCATATTTAATATGCTACACTAATAAGCATAAATGATTCCAAGAGTTTCCATCGACATTATAAAACTGAATGCTTATAGTGAAAGGTTTATTTATTTATTTATCTATCTATTTATTTAAACACATTTGTAAAGTCTTTCAAATTAGATTTCAGACTCCCCAAAATGTTTGGATCTATGGCACTTCAAACATGCTTATAGTTGACCTGGGAAACTAATACTGGGTTTTCTTTTTCTCTTTTTACATGTCAGTTCTGTTTCTGTGCTGGGCAATCCCACTGACTCTAACTATGAAGTTAAGATAAAAGCACTGTAAAAATAGTACAGGGACATCTTATTACTCTAAGCCTCCTGGCCATGTGTCTCTTAATATTCATATCAAATATAGGGGGCTCAGTATTTTATATTCCTGGTTATAGGGGTCTCTGTCTGGTTCTTCATTGCCTTCCCATCAATATAGAGTCTACTCACCTCCATTTAAAAGTTCTTGTTTACCATATCCCAGAATCCTGAACCTAGTCACTATCAGAAAGGTAGGAGGTGAAGGGGAAGGGGAGGAGTATTGTCTAAGTACTTGATTGATTACTTTCATAATTAAAAATACCTGCCATGCATTTTGATTAATAGTGTCAACCCACCTTTTCTCACCCTGTCTCCCCCATACACACACTAAAAAAATAATCAAAGACCTTGGGGGCTGCAGAATAGAGAGATGAGAGTTGATTTGCTTACAGCCAGGGGTAATTAAGGAACCTAAAAAGCGTGGCTGCAGTAAAATTCAATTTGTTGAATTTTATATTGCTCCACCATCAAAAGAAAGGAACCCTTGACATTTAGAGAGTGTTAAGGTGACATTACCTGCCATTGGCAGAAAGAGGCACTTGCTTATGCACAGTGCTGTGAAATGAGGTCGGGGAAGGAAGCGGGAGGGATCAGAGGAGAAAATATTGTGCATCCATCCTGACATTTGGGAAAGCACAAGTTGGTGTCTGTTTCACTTTTCTCCTTGACTACATTGTACTTGAGCCCTTGAAAAGTAACAGTTGTGAAATCATATCTGCGATGCTCAGATGCTCCCAACAAATTATTCATTGTAAAAAGACACAGCTTTTTGTTTGCACTTTTTACTTTTCACTCCTCCCACCTGAACCCACTCAGAAAGGAAGTGACTCATCTGGGGCTAAGCTTTAGTTGAGAGAGGAGAAATGTCTGGCTGGTGAAACAGCTTTGATCAAGTCCTCCTCTTTCTTTGAGGGAGCAGAGTAGATGTATTAGTAGATGAGAGTGTGCTTCCCAAGAAGTGAAAGTCCTTTGATATCTGCCTTAGGATTTCCTTATTCCGTTGGTCCAGTGGGTGTTATTGTAGAAGGCCAAGAACCTTTCTTGCTTGCACAGCACAGTGAACGGCTATGAAGTGTGCTGTATCCACATCTACTATATCGCATTCCGGGACTCCCCTTAGACAGCTCTCCACAAACCAGGGCCAGACAAGAGCTGTGCAGTTGAGTGGGGTGTGTGTCATTTAGGACAACTCTTTTCCACACAGAGAATGCTCTGTGGTCAGCATTTTAAAATGAGTTGGCTAGTGATTCAGAAAATCATTTGCAATGGTATTACGTGCCATACATGCTTTACAGATCTATGAAAATGGCATTAATGAGTTTTGTACACAGACGGTTTAGAATATAGAATTTTATGTTGTATCTTGAAAGAATAGAATTTGAGATATTTGTGAGATCTAGACAGAAATGTTAAAGTGTTATCAGTGATTTTGAAACCAGAAGACTTTTTAGCTTGGCGAATAAAGAGTAATGTGAGTCACTGCTCAGTCTGTCTCTCAGGGATGCATCATGTTTCCCTCATTCTCCACCTCTGCAACTATCCATCTCAACCCCCTCCAACATGTTTCTATTCTTATGCAAAGTCCTAATGTTTTAACTTAAGAGTAACCCCTCTGATATTAGAGGTTAATAAACTTCAGAGAAAAGTGTGTCTTAGATGGGATAGAGAATGCTGCTGGGAGGACCAGCACATGACATAGTCTAGATTGAAAGCCGGGAAGATGGAGTTTGTGACTAAGTAATGTGGTGAGCGAGCGGTATCTTGTATCTTGCCCTTTGAAACTTACAAAAGGCTTGGAGTGAAAACAGGTGTGGTAGGAATGAAGGGACATTTTGACTCTTTCTATGACGTACATACCTGGGTCCGTGTTCTCTTGGGAAGTGGAGAGGAGGTGAAACGGACATGGTCTACAGAGTGATTAAATGGTGTCCCTGTGTCACAATGATTAGCAGCATTCATGATAATCACTAGTATCAGTATGAGGGGGAGGTTAGTGGGTTTATAAGATTATCTCCTTGAAGGCCCATAGGAGGAGACTGTCAGAGGGTTCTGAAATGTAGATTACAGAAAGCTATCCTCCTGATTAAATGGAATCATTAAGAACTTGCCTGTGAGCTGGGTGTTGGTGGTGCATGCCTTTAATCCCAGCACTCAGGAGGTGGAGGCAGGCAGATATCTGTGAGTTTGAGGCCAACCTGGTCTCCAGAGTGATTGCCAGGATAGGCTCCAAAGCTATACAGAGAAACCATGTCTCAAAAACAAAACAAAAACAAAAACAAAAACAGAAAAAGAACTTGCCTGTGTACAGGAGAGTGAAGCCTGAATAGATAGCTCCTCCATCTCTTTGTCCTCCATAGCATCACTCTCAAGCCACTAGTTTTCCACATTCAGCCTGGCACATTTGGACCTAGGAGCCACGCGGAAGTCCCTCCCGGTGTCAGTCCAGCCTCTATTCCCATCTCCACTTCTCCTGTCCTAACTTTCCCTGAATATGTTTATTCCTTCTTCTTTGTACAGTTGGCAGTTTTTCAGAGCACTTGGATCAGATAAATGGTCGAAGCGAGTGTGTGGACAGTGCAGATAACACCTCAAAGCCATCCAGTGAACCCACTTCTCACATGGCACGGCAGCGATTAGAAAGCACAGAGAAAAAGAAAATTTCGGGGAAAGTCACAAAGTCCCTCTCTGCCAGTGCTCTGTCCCTCATGATCCCAGGAGGTAGAGAGACATCAACTCGCATGAAATTGTGTGATTTGTGCATGCGCTTCTCACCCTCCTCCCTCAACCTGGAATGCGGATTGGATTGAAATGCAAGAGCGCATGAGGCAATCAAGGGTGGGATCTGAGGACAGCTCTCAAGAGCTTCTGCCCAACATGCCTGTGAATTTCCCCCTCGAGGACCTCAGGGGCACCCAGACAGCATGTGCATATGTGTCTCAGTTTACCTTCTGTATCTGGGGATCAAAAGGGAGAAGTTTTCTTCCCATGAAAGTGTATTTCATTTGTTTTCTTAAAACCTTTTTCTTCTCCCCCATGAGCTAAATAATGAATTTCCCTCCCAGGGATAATTCTGCTGTAGACCACGTGCTGTGTGTGTACTTACAGAGCTGTTTACAGCTCATGTGTTGGAAAGCTAGGTACGCTTTGTATCATCTAATTAATGAGGAAACAGACACAGAATGTAAGCTTTGCATTTTTGGAGATGGCAGAGAATTTCTTCACAGGAGGCACTGAAATAAGATGTTTTCCCAATCTTGTGGACTGAGCTTCACTTTCTCCAGCTAGAAGGCAGCTTAATCTATGCCGTTTTAGAAAACCATACTTAATTATGGTTTTGTTGGATTGCTATGTTTTCCTATGACTTGGTTTTGCATCTACTGATCTGTAAGTCATCCCTGGCAGAGATGAAATATATACACTGGTGGTCATGACATCACTCAGTGAGAGAGAGAGAGTAGAACTGGAAACTGAATTCTTTTATGGGTGGCATGCATTGGGCAGAATACACTATGTATAAAAGAGATGGCTTACTATTTTAATATTTCACAATTGTGCAAAAATTGATAGAAGCAAATGCTCTTAAAAGCATAATGCAAATTCCTTTGCTAGAAAACATCCCATTGACCCCACAGGGCCAACACCTATCCCTGTTGGCTATATGGCCATGCATATTTCAAAGGTGGCTGCAGTGCCCGTGTGTAACAAGGAAGGGGCAGTTCAGTGCAGCCTAGCCCATCTGTACAAGCAGGTGAAGTAGCATGTTCTTTGGAAAAAGCGGGAAGTTACACCATTTGTAGAGGAAAGGGAGACCACCATGTGGCCAAGAAGAGGGATCCTGACCTTCTCACAGTCTGAGCCTTGAGTGTCTGATCTGTCCCCCTCTCACATGTCATGAAGGTCCCCATCCAACAATGACCTCTTTTTACCTGGCCTTTGGGTTAGACAGACAAGTATCTGTAAAGAGAATCAATGTTCCACATAAAGTCAGAGTCAAAGAACACTCGCAGTAATACTTAGCTTTACTCTTATGTGGATGACTGAAGACTCAGAGTACATCTAGTAAATGCCTTCATCTTACTGTGACCACATTAGGTCTTGCCATGACCCTCTGAGTCTCCAGTAGCACCTTATTTCCTTATTCCAACCAAGTTCACATTCAAATCTCAGCATGCTTTGTAGATGGTTATGTCTTCTCAGAACACACACACACACACACACACACACACACACACACACACACACACACACACACACACACGCACACACAATTTCATGATTAATTAAGATCCACATGCATTCACATAGAACAGTGAGCTTACATCTTAATTTTCTCTGGCTACTATAATATAATACCTTATGCTCAGATAATAAGAATCTATTGTTCATGGCTGTACAGGCAAAGATGCCCAGTCAAGGCCTCTGGTGTCTGGTTCCACATAGATGGCATCTCTTAAAGGCTTCAGGCCTTTTTCAGAAACACACTAACCCCACCACCAGAGACAGTCCTCATTATCTAATTATTTTCCAAATGTTCCTCCAAATACCATTACCTTGGGGGTAAAGTTTCAGTTTCTGAGCCCTGGAGAATACAAATGCTCAAAAGCAGAAGTTTGCTTCTGCAACAGAGCAGAGAAAGTACTCAGGGACATGAACTGCTTTGCTCCTAACATGTATGTGACCTTCCTTACCCTTGAGGAAACATTATTTTTTGAAGCCGCTGTGTGAGGAGGAGCAGTTACAACTGCAGTGGTTCTTTTGTAGTCAAGTTTCTCAATTAAATGTGTTAATAAGTACTAGCTCAGCAACATTGCAGAAAGCAGCTGGTGATCAATCACTGTTTTCCTGCCATGTGCATTTGGAAAATCAGGTTAAATTGTTTAGTGTAAGATTTGGAGAAGACTATCTCTTTATACACTTAGTCTCCTCTTGTAAACAAACATTATGAATACATGCATCTGTAAAGGATTTAGTTCACTGAAATAATCTTAAGAATCCACAACCAGAAAACTCTGTATAGAAAAACCAAAAATTCTTAATTTTAGAATATTTATTGAAACATTAAACAAGAAATCCTTTTAATGTTCCCTCAATGGGCTTGAGTTTCGCACCAAAACCAGTTACCAACATAAGCATTTCCTCTGTGTAGTTCTTCCTTTGCCATTGGAAACAAAGGGATTTATTTTATGACCACTCTTTGTCTTCCTGGTTGTGGTGGGGCTCCCCAGGGGAAGGTTGGCTGTGCCCTGCCTGCACTTTGACGCTGTCTTCTTTGTTGCAGATATGTTTGCTGTGTCTCCATTGGGAAGTCCCATGTCCCCGCACTCCCTGTCTTCAGACCCTTCTTCCTCACGGGATTCTTCTCCCAGCAGAGATTCTTCAGCAGCTTCTGCCAGTCCCCACCAGCCCATTGTTATCCACAGTTCAGGGAAGAACTATGGATTTACCATCCGAGCCATCCGCGTGTATGTGGGAGACAGTGACATCTACACCGTGCACCACATTGTCTGGGTAAGAGCAAAGCTTCATTCTTGTCCATTTTCCTTTCCAACCAGCCCAGAGTGGGTACCCGTGGTCCAAAGTGTAGTAGACGCTGGCGTGTTGTGTGTTCCTGTAGCACCGTGGGACCCATTTTCTTTTCCTTTTGGTGTTCTTTTCTGTGGTAGAATTTGGCATATCCCCAGCTAGTCGATTTTCTTAACTCTGCCCCCTTTCTGTAATTGCTTGCCCGTTCTTATGTACCAATCTGGTGAACATAGAGACTTTTTTTTTTTTTGGTTTTTCAAGACAGGGTTTCTCTGTGTAGCTTTGGAGCCATAGAGACCCTTTATGTTCTTTATAACCCTTTATTGTCCTTAAGAAAATAGAGGTTATTTTATTTTTAATTACAGTATGTCTGAGTATAAATGCATTCAGGGGCAAAAGGCTTTAGCTACCCCAGAGCTGGAATTAAGAGACAGTAGTCCCAGGGGTTCTGGGAACTGAACTCAGATCCTCCATAGGAGTCATTCTCTTAACCTTGGGGGGGGGCATCTCTTCAGCCCTATCCTTTACATTTCTCCTTTCCCCCCCCTAGATTTACTTTTCAAAAATCACATTCCTGCTCACTTGAGGGTGTTTTAAGGAAACATGGGAATTGCCCTGTTTTAGAACAGTATTAGAGCAGGACTCATGCCTTTTTGAAGCTCCTATTAGTTCTTAGGACCATTCACAAGGTGACTCATAATCTCCTAACAGAAGAAACAGTAGGTGTTGGGGTTGTCATTTGTTTGCTTACGAATATGTACTCTCCTCTTGAACTCTATGTAGAATGTAGAAGAAGGAAGTCCCGCACACCAGGCAGGCCTGAAGGCTGGGGATCTCATCACACACATCAATGGAGAGCCGGTACATGGACTCGTCCACACTGAAGTCATCGAGCTTCTGCTGAAGGTACTTTTTTCCCATGTCCTGGCCATGTAGAGGCAGTAGGTAACCCCAAGGAATCAGCATAGTGAGATCAGGATTCCTGTGGTGTGGCCTGGAGTCAGTCTCCACCAGTGGGAGGGTCCAGATGTAGTAGTCTAGTCTGATAGGAGGGAAAACTATTAAGAGTGTCCTGGTTCTGTGCTGTGGAAAGGTGCCCTTGAACCTGCACTCTTATTACCTGCATTTGTTTCTTACTACCAATCACACAGAACATGAATTCTATAGAGTCCATGTGGGAACCACCAGTTCTACGGGTGACCCTCAGATGACATTATTCTAGTATAAGAGGAGACAAAGTACTATCTAACTGTGAAGGTGCATCTAAAGGTTTTGTTTAAGGGCTGGCACTCCACTTAAAGATAGAACTTTAGATGTATTTACATGTACTCTAAATGATGGGTGGAAGGATGGCCCTAGCAGTCACGAGGCTCCTCCCCTGCTCACACACAAATCTAAGTTAAGTTTCCATGGGGATCAGTTCTTACTTAAAAGGAGCATCAAATAGAGCCTGTGGCAATCAGATCCCAGAGAGCAGGAATATAAATGGAGAGCAGCGTGCACATTTCTCCACTCAGGCAGGTCTTCTGAGAGTCTTGATTCGCTACATGCAAACTCCAGAAGACAAACTCAAAGATACAAAATTAGCTGAACTTGAATTTGATTTTTAAATTTTCTCTAGAAAAGGCTGCTTTATCTGAGATGAGAATCATAGTCCTTTCCTTACACATTTTTTTTGACCAGCCAGAGAGATTTGAGCATCAAAAAAACCCATTAGGGAGACAGGGGATAAATGTGTACAACTGTAAACCCCTATGAATGGTTTAAATAACATTTGAGATCTCATAAATATTGTTGATACAGGGAATAAGGGATGTTCTTTGCTCTCAGAAAGTACAGGACATGTATATGAGAAAAACAACTTAATTATCCCAGGCTGAGCATAAAGAGGAACATTGTGCTGTTGGAGAGAACATTCTAAGAGTAAAGAGAGGCATGCCAGGGGAGTGACACTGACGTGGAACTTGAAAGAAAATGAGGAATTTGAAGGCACTAGCAGAAGAGTGGGTGTGGAAGTCTTTTGAAAACGGGTGCATTTAAATGCCTTTCCTCCTGCTGTTCCTGTCCTTCCCTAGACTCACACTATTTAGAGTCTGGTCCAGGGTCCAGAAGCAATAGTCTATGTGCCTTAAGGTCCAGAGTGAGCTAGTAGATAAAAAGTTATTGCTCTCGATCAATTTACATTATTAATTACAAAATTGGCCTTGGGTTTAGGGCTCAGTAGGTTTATAGAGTTAAAATGAACTACAGTGTCTTCCTATTATGTCCAGCATGACAGGACCACATAGCTTATTCTGGTTCAACTATGTCAGTTTGATGCAGCAGTCCTTCCTTTTAAATTCTTTAACAAGGGCAGGATAACATTCCCAATAAAGCATCCCAGAGACCAGAGGTGGAGTAGAACCCCAGACTTTGAGATCCTGGCTGTGAAAACTGTCTTAGACCACAAAGTCAAGAAAAAACACAGATTTTGGAGTCTCAATAGACACTTCACCCCCAATCTTTGATCCTGTGGTCCCCTGTTTTGTGGATGAGAGCCTGGAATGACAGTAGAGTTTGTCTTCTATATCCAGTGAGTCATTTAGTTTTGTGGAGACTGCTGGAAGCAGCTCTCTACAGTCAAGGTTCCCTGGCATTGGAGAATAATTCTCTCAGTTGCCATTCATCCAGGTGGTGCCTCACTGCCATGATTTTTTTTTTAAGTTAAAGAAATTTAAATGGGAATTGTCTTATTGTCTTAGTTTGCTTTCCTATTGCTGTGATAAAGACCATCAAAAGCTACTTGGGGTGAAAGGGTTTCTTTCAGCTTTGAGTTTACAATCCATTATGGGAGATGTAAGGGCATAAACCACACTTGAGGCCACGGAGGAACACTGCTTACTAACTTGTACTTCATGGCTTCTTCAGCCTTCATTTGTATATGCCCCAAGACCACCTGCCCACAAGAGGCACTGCCCAACTAGGCCCTGCCCTCCCACATCAGTCAATCAATCAAGAAAATCTCCCACAGGCCAATCTTATGGGGGCATTTTTTTCAGTTGAGGTTTCCTCTTCCTAGATTATCCTAGTTTTTGTCAAATTGATAAGAAAAAAATTAACCAGCATAGTAATATTTTACTTCATAGCATACAGAAATTTATGGAAGAAGAAAAACTAAGCTGAATTTATTTTGTATCTTAATGTGATTTTGGATCTCCAAATATCCTTGCTTCTATGAAATTGGAAATGTCTTTATTGAATCAGCTGGTCCCTTGTGTGAAATTTTAGTGTATGGTCACCTGGTCACCTTCTACAACCTACAACTCTGTCACTGTGGGCCACCAAAAGAGTGCAAGCATGATGGAGTGTACCATGCCTTGGCACCCTCTGAAGCTACAGTATGCTCTGTCACCCATCCAAGCAGCAGATCCTGCCTCTGCTCATAAAGGAAGCACTCAAGAGCAGTAACTAGTGTAATGAAACAAAGAGGATACAAGGGATTTAATTATCATCCCAGTGAACTGTGTAATCATGTAGCTTTCTTCCAAATTTAACCAGCAATTTGTGAACAAAAAGCGTCAAGTGACTAGCCTCGGCAATGGGCTCCTATGTGCTGCGGCTGACTTCACATAGGGAGGCAGCTCTGTTTAGTATTCTTGGCTGTCATCTCCATGGTCTTTTATACTTACTAAGCATCTGGTGGCATCCTTAGAAAACAATGGAAAGATCACTTGTAGGGCTGTGTAATCATATGAACTAAAATGAACTACGTATGTCTTTTGCACTGAGGACACTGGAAGAATTTTCTACTTTCTGTTGCTGCATGTTTGTTTTCATTTTCCCCTACAGCTTCAAAGCAGACCTGCTATGGAAGCTCCAGCAGCTTACATGGACAGGGAGACCAGTCCAAAAGCAGTCAGTAGAGTAGACTCATGGGATAGGATGAGTGGATGATATGGCCTCCATTCAGTTTCCTTAGACCTTCCCTTCAAGAAGAACTCAATGACAGGACAGCATAAATCTTTCTAAAAGATCTTGATGGTCTTTCTTTGCCCTTCAGTTGTAGATGGAGACCATATTGTCCTAGTTACAGCCCTTGCTCAAATGATAACATGTCAGGCTTACCCTCTGCAATTAGGAAACTTTCTGTCCAGCCAGATTGCTTTGTTTAAATTCCTGATGCATCAGAGAATCTCTAGGCCTCAACAGCACTTGGTTCAGTAACTTTCTTCCCATGAACTCTGGGAAGCTTCTCAATTATGGAGTGGAGACAACCAAATGGTGTGACTGTCATCCCCCCATATCTGTGAAGACACTGATCTATCCAGAGCTTTGGGCTAAATACTATGAGAGTCATGTAAAAACAAAAACAACACAGGAATGTAGGTAATATAGGGAGCTGAGGTTAATAGTTCATTTTGTAAAGTACTTTCCTGGCAAGCATGGGACTTGAGTTTGGTTCTCTAGAACAGTGGTTCTCAACCTTCCCTAATGCTGTGACCCTCTGACCACAAAATTATTTTGTTGCTACTTCAAAACTGTAATCTTGGCTACTGTTATGAATCTTAATGTAACTATCTGATGTGTGACTCCCAAATGGGTCACAAATCCAGAGGTTGAGAACCATTGATCTAGAAACATGGAGGAAACATCTGGGTACAGTGGTACCTGTAGTCTCACCACTGGGGAAGCAGAGACAGGAAGATCTCTGGTTTTGCTGGCCAGTCAGGTTAGCCTACTTGGAGAATTTCCAGATCTTGCATCAAAGAGCAAGGTAGACAGCATCTGAGAAAAACCATCCAAGGGTGGCTTCTGACCTCACATGGTTACCCCATACACACATGATCCTACCCAACACTAGCACTCATACACATACATAGCTAATGAAGCAAGAGTACTTGGCACCTGCCAGACTCTGCTGTGTTTTATACATACTCATGTAACCCTCGGTTATTCTCTGAGGTAGATGCTATAGATGGAAGTGTCCCCATTTTCCAGACACAAAAACCAAAGTAGAGAAACATGAACAAGGCAGCCACAACCATCTGCTAGGAGGATGGTCTCCATCCAGGCAGTGTGATTCAGAGGCTGTGCTTTCAACGCCTACCACACACTGCTCCAGCACTTGCATCTAATTACCAGCACCTCAGAGTCTAATGCTCACAGCAGGAAGCAGTGGCAACACCAGGCTTTAATCAAAGTGCTAAGCATAAGGAACAGACTGTAAACATGGCAGAGGCTCAGAAGAGAGAAAGATGGTGCTCCACCAGCATCTATGAAAGAGCACAGGAGAAGTGGGGGTAATCTGTGCAGGCCTTGAAAGATGGCCAGAGATTTAGTACATGGACAAGTAGATTCAGGCTAGGCTAGGCTGCATGAGTAGAAGTGCAAATGGGAAGTGGGTGGGTGCGTCTCAAGTCTTAGGAAGTACACAGCCAGCTGAGTGGGTGGAAGCCTTGGTTCGTGTAGGGGTAAAGTGTGCAAACAGGCTAGAGCTAGGATGGAGGAGGAGAGTCAGGGCCCATGACACAAAGGATGCAGAAATATCATCAGACAGAAACAGTGGTCCTCAGTGAATTATCCTGAGACCAGCTAATTAACTGACAAAGCCAGATGGAGACGTTGATAGCCTGACTTTAGCTATTGTACTCAGTGCAGCCAGCTTAAAATCATTTCCCTCCCACTGTACACTAATAACAAAAAGAGTTTCAAGTAAAAGTGAATTAACTGGACATCTAGCAGTCTGCTTGCTTTGTTTCTGTTGCTACTGTTTTTACAGACAGCATTCACTGACTTTCTTAAGAGGTCTCTCATCCATTCGTCGGGTTGCTGTAGCTCATAGAGCTCTTGCTGTAGCTAGGCGGATCCACCAGGTGGCAGGCTTCACAAATAGCACCCAATTTTTTTTTTTTTTTTTCATTTACCATTTCTCCTGATGTTTCTGACTAATATTTGTGCAATGCATCTTGTGTATTTCTTATTAGAGGGCTTGCCTTTGGTGTATGCACATCAGTCAAGTGAATTGCCTTTTGAAAAGTCGTATGTAGGAAAAGAAAAAGTAGGTTTAGTTTCTGTCGAAGGAGGCATTTATTCATTATTCAGAGCCTTGCATTGTGCTGAGTCAGCAAGCCCTGCTCCTCTGTATTTTCTAATGGGAAACATTCTCTATTTGTATTATATTTATCTTATACAATTTTATCATGTTTATGCCTCAATTTCTCAGTGATCTGGTACTCTGAGCATGCCCCACATGTCATGTGACTGTTTTGCTGACCAATACTGTGATAACACAAGCCATGCTCTGTGCCAGACACTGGAGAGGTACAGGGGACCAGGCATCTGCTGCCTACATGGAGTAGGGTGGGAAAGAGGAGCACTAGGGGATGAGGGACAGAGTAGCCAGGCTTTGACTGTTTCACTTACCACTGTGAACCTTAGGTCCTTGAAACTGTTGTCATTATCCATAATCTAAGGTTGACAGTCCTTTCTCACTTCGTGATTAGTGACCCAACCCTTAGATCTTGGTTATAAAAATAAATATTATATGTGGAAATGACTTTAAAACTAAATTGTGTTTTAAAACACCAGATGGCATTGTTAGCTTCTTAAAAAGGTAAAAAGTCCCAGCCCCCTGGAGGTTGAAGAGGAAGGACTGCCACAAGTTCGAGGTCAACTTGGGCTACATTGTGAGTTCTGGGTCAGCCTGCACTACAATGTGAGACTCTGCTTTAAGAAAAAAAGGCAATGCTGAAATGCACTTGAACAGACCCAGTGGCTGATAGGATAAGGCAACACTGGTCATAATACCAGGGGAAGATGTACCCAAGCTGTTTTGTGGGATGCAACATGGGGGAGTAAGTCCGATGTCATCATAGGATCACTCAGTTTATGAAGACCTCCTTCCAAAAATCATCAACAGTGAATTTTCCATTTGAAAACACTAGAAGGCCAGCCTCTACCATTAAAGTAAATGTAAAATTTAAAGGTTTTGCATTTGCATGTAAGACACATATCATTCTGTGGGCATTCAGACTCCATCTGCCTGAAATATTTTCTTCAATTCTATTATTAGGTGTGAAATTATACTTCTAAAGTGGTACATAAACAACTATGAAGGCAATAATGAAACACTGTCTTTTCAATACTAGACTAGAAATAAAATGTGAACAAAGTGGTCTGTATGGCAGTGGTTCTCAACCTATGGGTCATGCCTCCCAGAGTAAACCAGCGCTTTCACAGGGTCACATATCAGATATTTACATTATAATTCATAACACTAGCAAAATTATAATCATGAAGGAGCAGCAAAATAATTTTATGGCTGGGGGTCACCACAACATCAGGAACTGTATTAAGGGGTCGTGGTGTTAGGAAGGTTGAGAACTGCCCTAAAGAAATATAAATAAATAATGGACCATCAGCTCATAGAAATAAAAGCCAGAAAGAGTAACAGTGGGGAGATATTAGTAGGCAGCCAATACAAAGCATGTTCTTGGAGATTATTTAATGATGAGAGGCTTTTAGACATGTAAAATGGAAAATAGCTACAAATCTAACATTAAAATAGTTTATAAGATGTGCATATATTTATATATGCCCAAAGAAAGACTAGTATAGACTAGGAATGATGTAGCCTTGTAGTTTAATGACAGAGTGCTTACTTGCAGGCACCTAGGCCCTACGTCTGATTCTCACTCCTCCTCCTCAAAAACAATTAAAACCCAGCAGGAAATGGATTGAAACACTACCATTGGGAGCTGAGTAGAGATTTCAGTGGTTTTTCTTTTCTTTTTGTTTTACCATTTTCTTCTTATAATAGTATGGGATATTTCCCAATCGGGACAAGACAGTAGATATCGGTGAAGCAGAGATTTGTTTTCCCAGTCCCCCTTTCCCACAGCACTTGTCTTCCCATGGTTTGGTATGGCTTCAGACTTACCTTCTGGGTATCTTCTGGAAAGCACCTTTTAAAACGCCTTTGCTCTAATACTACTTATCCTTTCAAGTTAATCATAGCCACCTCTGATTTTGAGATAATCATTTATCCCTTGGATATTATGACATTCCAGGAAAGATTGTAGGAGCCAGAGTGTCTGCCCACCTGACCCAGCATCCCTATGCCTGGCTGCTGACTGCAATGCTCACCTTCATCACTAGGGCCTGACTAGCAAGCCCCATACCAAGATGAAGTTGAAAGGACACAGAAACCCACAGGATGTATGTCTCTGTGCCTGACCTGGTTAAAGAGTGCTTTCCCTGTGGGCTGTCACATACTTCCCCACTGTGCAAGCTGACAGGTTTTATGACAATAAGAAAGGGATAGTCTAACATTATTACAAATAAAAGTCTCATTCAGTTTGTCGCCCTATGATTTCTAGGTCAAAGAAAAACATGAAACAGAGAAAGGAGGAAAATATATCAAGTAAGACCAGACAGCTACTGGGCACATTTATATTTAATACATATGGATGAAGATGGCTGTTATTTATAGAGCCCTTTCCATGTGTCACACTTGGTGTTAAAGGCTTTGCAAACTCTCATTTACTCCTCTACTGAGCTCTAGGAGATGGTGGGTTCTGCTGGTAGCTAGCACAGTGGATGAGAAGCCTTGGCAGGGAAAGAAGCCTGCTAATATTTGGAGCTTGGATTTGCCTCAGATATGTGAAATGTGTGGACTCTCACCCACACTAAAGAGACTTGTTACTTTGTCTACCCCCCCCCCCATTTGTACTGTCAGGACTTTGTTCATTGTAGAGTTGTTACCAATGGAAGACACTCCCTTACACAATGCACCTGTCTTGTTACTTGTCTTGGTTCTGATCTCACTTCTTCACAGCATTTCTTTCTAATACAACTTCATCTCTTTTATAGAGTGGGAATAAGGTGTCAATCACCACTACCCCATTTGAAAACACATCAATCAAAACAGGACCAGCCAGAAGGAACAGTTACAAGAGCCGGATGGTGAGAAGGAGCAAAAAGTCTAAGAAGAAGGAAAGTTTAGAAAGGTAGGTTGGGTCAGCCTTCTTGAAAGGTTGATATCCACCGGTGTTGGATAAAATGTGTCCCTTATCCAGTATGTTTGAGAAAGTTGTATTTCTCTATGAGAAATGTTATACCACAGTTCACAGCAGACATTAAAGTTCAATGCATTGCATGGATAGCAGAATTACTGGCTCTCACTGTAAAAAGATTGCTGTTGCAATCTTTAGCATGTGTGGACACCATGAAAAGTCCATTACTGATTGTATTAGTTAGGGTTCTCTGGATTCTAGAAGAACAGAACTTACAGAATGAACCCCTCTCTATATTTAAAAGGGATTTATTGGAATGACTTACAGGCTACAGTCCAGCAAATCCAACAATGGCTGGCTGTGAATGGAAAGCCCAAGAATCCCCTATTTGCTCAGTAGACATGACTGGATGTCTCATCTGGTCTTCAGTATATGCAGGAATCCTCCGAGAACTGGGTTCTAATGCCAGTGAAGGAATGGCCATGCTAGCAAGGCGAGGGTAAGCAGACAAAGAGCAAAAGAGCAAAAGCTTCCTTCTTCCATGTCCTTGTATGGGCTTCCAGCAGAAGGTGTGGCCCAGATTAAAGGCCTGTCTTCCTAACTCAAAGATCCAGATTAGAAGTGAATTCAAATGAAGGGAAAATAAAAAGAAACAAAACAAGCAAACAAAACCCTCACAGGTGCGTCTTTCATTCTGTTTTTTGAGTTTAAGTTCCAGATGTAGTCAACAGTCAAGAATAGCTATCACACTGGTTTTAAAACTATATATTGTTTTTTGTGTACACACACACACACACACACCACACACACACACACACACACACACACACACACACACACACACACACACACACACACACACTCACACACACCCTCCCCCACAGTGCATCAGAGGGCACCTTTTGGGAACTAATTTTCTTCTTCCACCATAGGCTCAAGAGATTGACCACAGGTGGCCATGCTTGTGTGTTGAGCACTTTAACCTGCTGAGCCATCTCATCAGCTCTGCTGTGTTTTTGTTTCCCTTTCTCATTGTTAAAGCCTTCAGATATCATTCCAGGACAGTTGGATTTGATACACTCGACAAGCAGGCAATTTGTCCACATGAAATCTGCAGTTAATAGGAAGGTCTTTTTTCTAATGTCATATATCACAAAATAACTGAATCTTTATAGCTTTCAAATAAGTCTGGAAATAAGAGCTCTGTCTGACTAAAATCTAATGAGGTGACACGCAATGGTATAGACTAAAGCACATGCGAGCCTGTGCACTGGGAAGGGGCATTACTTTCTGGTCTGGGTATGGCTCCTTTGAGCTGCCATAGTCATGATCCTTTGTTCACTTGAACCTGGGAGTTCATCATGCTAAGACTTTTGGATAGAAATATAAAAGAAGTTGTCTAATCAAAGTGCTTTATTAACTCCAGGAAAAACAGTTATTATGTAGGAAAACAGTACGGAGCCCATCTGAGGCAGAATGGTGCAGGAGCCGTCTAAGTAATCAAATTGCTGGTTGGTGGGGGGTTGGGATATTTTTGCTTTAGATATCTTAGGACCAGAAAGAGAGGGACAGCATATGGTGTCAGATGGTAGACGGTGACTTTTATAAGTTTAACACTAATTTTATGGCGATGTTTTGGGGTTCTTTTGCTTAAGAACTGGGGGTTGGGCTTCAGCTTCATGTACATAAGCATGTGTTCTGCCACCGAGCAACATCCTCCACCCTCTTTTTATTTTTTGTCATTGTTTTGTTCTGAGACAGAGCCCCAGTTTCCCAGGCTGGCCTTAAATTCACTCGGTAGCATTGTTTATATTCACGCTGTAGCCTAGACAAGCCTTGAACTTGGAATCCTGTCTCAGCTTTCCAATGCGCTGGGATTATGGGCCTACACTTCCTGACTCAGCTTCTCATTTTTCTTGGTTGCATCAACAGATAAGCCCCAAGGCCTAGAAAAACTAAAATAACCATGTAAACACATGACGTATAGAGAGTTATATATACTATAGAGATGGAAATAGAAACAGGTAAGAGAATCAAAGGTGGTCATTCTGGAGACAGAAGGAAGTGGGATGCTTCATCCCCTGACTTCTATTTATGTGTGTGGGTGTTGGGCCTGCATGTGTGTCTATGCGCCATGTGTGTGCCTGGTGCCCACAGAGCCAGAAGAAGGTGTCAGGTTCTCTGGAACTGAAGTTAGAGATGGTGGTGATCCATCAGGTGGCCTGGGTCCTCTGGAAGAGCAGCCAGTGCTCTTAACTTCTGAGCCACCTCTCTAGGCCTTCATCTGTCATTTTATCCCAAATGCATTTATTTTCCTTTTAGACAAGTTCTAGCATAGGATCATTCCAGGTTTTCTTGAGAGGGCACTTCATATTTACATTTTCTTCATGTTATAGAGGAAAATTGTTTTAATGTTTAGCATTCCAACAACTACCAGGGCTATCCTAGGCCTCTTTGGTAAAAGAACCATGTACAGTTACTACACTGATAAGCTGTGGGCGTTTGTATACTTTTCTGTAATGAACTCTTTTAACACTGAATGCACATTTGTATCTGTTGCCCACTGATACAGCAGCTTGGGCTTCACCTCATTCCGTGTTTTCCAGGTAAAGGCAAAAACACACTGTGTTGGTCACATTTACAAGTCCACAGTGGATCAGGCACAGCAAACAGTCCTTCACAAATAAAAACCACTGCTCAAAACCTCCCACCTTAAAGTATGTCTATACCCAAGACAACAGTCGTTGGGAGGATGTACTCAGCAGTGAAGGATTTAATATTTTATGACTTTCTTACTTTACTATTTCTTGCTGTTTGGAATTAAGAGATCCTTCATGCACCCTGTCAGTCTCCTAGGCCATGAGAAAGTTGTCAATACGGAAGTGGCATGCTGCCATTTTGTAGGTTGGCTATCCTGTCACTGTGTGACAGTGGTGGGACTGGTGACGTGCCTTGCTCATGAGGATGGTTGTTGAAAGTAAATTCTGACCCTTTGCTGCTGTCTCTGCTCAGGAGGAGATCTCTCTTCAAGAAACTAGCCAAGCAGCCTTCTCCTTTACTCCACACCAGCCGAAGTTTCTCCTGCTTGAACCGATCCCTGTCATCTGGAGAGAGCCTTCCAGGGTCCCCTACTCACAGTTTGTCCCCACGATCACCAACACCCAGCTATCGCTCTACTCCTGATTTCCCATCAGGTGAGTAGTTCTAGGCTAGACAGCCCCAGAGAGTGGAAAGGAAGGCATGTCCTGGAAGGCATAAGCCAGGCAAGGATGAAGAAACCAGGCTGAATTGACTTGTGACAGGTAGCACTTGGATAGGACACAATTGGGGGCCATTCTGACTATTAGAATAAAGTGGGTAATAGGTCTATGGGGAAGCTTATGTGAGAAGCCTTCCGTGAACTTCTGGAACAGAAGTGTAGGAAGCAAAGGACACCTAGTTGCTCACAGTCCATGTTTTCCACCCACAGGTACAAATTCCTCCCAGAGCAGCTCACCAAGTTCAAGTGCCCCCAATTCTCCAGCAGGTTCAGGGCATATCCGGCCCAGTACCCTCCACGGCCTGGCCCCCAAACTCAGTGGGCAACGATACCGCTCTGGAAGGCGGAAGTCAGCTGGCAGCATCCCACTCTCCCCGCTGGCCAGGACACCCTCTCCAACTCCCCAGCCAACCTCCCCTCAGCGGTCCCCATCCCCTCTGTTGGGACACTCGCTGGGCAATGCCAAGATCACTCAAGCCTTTCCTAGCAAGATGCACTCCCCCCCCACCATCGTCAGACACATCGTGAGGCCCAAGAGTGCAGAGCCGCCCCGTTCCCCACTGCTGAAGCGGGTACAGTCAGAGGAAAAGCTGTCACCCTCCTACAGCAGTGACAAGAAGCACCTGTGCTCCCGCAAGCACAGCCTGGAGGTGACACAAGAGGAGGTGCAGAGGGAACAGTGTCAGAGGGAGGTGACGCTGCAGAGCCTGGAGGAGAATGTATGTGACGCGCCTTCCCTCAGTCGGGCCAGGCCAGTAGAACAAGGCTGTTTGAAACGCCCTGTGTCTCGGAAGCTGGGCAGGCAAGAGTCTGTGGATGACCTGGACCGGGACAAGCTAAAGGCCAAGGTCATAGTGAAGAAACCAGAGGAGAAACATGAACCCCACCAGAAACCTCACAGCCTTGGTGGTGATTCAGAAAGCTATGCTCTCTTCAGGCTGGAGGAGAGAGAGAAGAAAGTGTACCCCAAGGGGTTGGACAGGTCAGGTCATTTTGAAAACACAACAGCAGAGTCGTCTTCTGTGGGAAGCTTGCTAAAGGACACTCTCCACAAGCAGGCCAGCGTGCGGGCCATTGAAGGGGTGGCCTCAGAAGGGGCAGCATGCAGCCTGGCACCTGGGGAGCACAGCCAATCTCTAAGTGACTTTAAGAGGGCTTCAGCATCTAGCATCCTCCAGGATAGTATGTGTCACATCCCTGACAGGCCCACTCCTGGAAAGGGTGAATACACAGAGAAGGTCTCCCAGGCCAAAGAGCTTCTTCGAAGTGAGAAACTAGACAGCAAGCTGGCCAATATTGATTACCTCCGAAAGAAAATGTCACTGGATGACAAAGACGATAGTCACATCCTGAAACCCAAGATGACATCTAGCACCCATGAATGCTTGCCAGGGAACCCTGTACGGCCCATGGCTGGACAACAGGAGACCATGCCAGCCCCTGAGAGCCGGGCATTTATCAGCAGTACCCACACATCTCAGATGAGTGCCGTTTCCTTTGTTCCTCTCAAAGCCTTAGCTGGCCGGGGAGAGAATGGAGGGGAGAAAGCAGGCTTTGTTGCTCCCGAATCCCCTGTGAGGAAGAGCCCCTCTGAGTATAAGCTGGAGGGCAGGTCAGTTTCGTACCTAAAGCCAATTGAAGGCACACTGGACATTGCTCTCCTGTCTGGACCTCATGCCTCCAAAACAGAGCTGCTTTCCCCAGAGCCTGCACAGAGCCCTAGCCCAGGTGTCAGCATGGGATCTTCTGGGCCACCAGCTCTTCCTGGTAGCAGTGGGAAGAAGAGTGACTCCACCAGCCTGAGAGAGCCTTCCTCCGCCAGCTTAAAGGTGAACAAATCTTACCTGCTGGAGCCTCGGTTCCTGCCCCCAAGCCGGGGTCTCCAGGACTCCCTAGCAGCTCTGGGGACAGAGCCAAAGTCAAAGCAGGATAGGAAGGCCATTCATCCTGCTGCCAGGACCACAGCAACTGTCACAGAGAGCCACCTCCAGCAGAAAGACAGTAGTCCCACCAAACACCAAGACTGTTCCAGTGACACCAAGGTCCTTCCTGGCTCTGGGCAGACCCTACATAATGTTGACCCAGCCAGGCTGGGTACACGTGCCCTGCTCCCACCAGAAGGGATCTCTTCAAAGGAGAAGCCGTGTCTGAAGGAACCCTCTGAAAAGGTGAAGAGCGAAAGCTCCGCCATGAGGGATGATGTATACAGAGACCCCTGTGTGAAGCTGTGTCCTACAGAGACTGGTAAAGCCAGTGACAATTCCAAAAGTCTCCCTTCTGGGGGAAGGACCCACCCCGATTTCTACATGCAGACTCAGACCACGGAGAAAACATGGGTGTGTGCAAAAACAAACTACAGAGATGGCCAAGAGGAGGTAAAGTCCCTGGCCAGGGAAGACTCCTTTCACTCAGCTGGGCTTCTATATGAAAAGGAGGTCGGCAGGGCAAGGAAAGGCACAGAATCCAAACCTGAAGTTCCTGCCACCAGGCACCCTCCTCAGCCACCAGGAATTGACAGTGAGAAGAGTGAAAAGCTCTCCACCACCGCCTCTCTGCAGAAACAGGCTCCCAGAGAGCCCGACAGGAAGGAACAGGGTCCACAGAGACATGGGGGCAGTGGTCCTCAACAACCCCCGACCACCAAAGAGCTGTCTAACCCAGCAGCTTGGCAGCATTGCAGTTCTCCAAACCATACTTTTACCAAGGATCTGGGGACCAAACCTGCTACACAACCCAGCACCAGCCTCCAGGACACTCCCAGATCTGCTGCTGCACCCATCACTACTACCACTGCCACCACCAGTGCTGGGCACAGTGACTGCAGTAGCCATAAGTCCCAGCCTGGCCCTGATCCCAGCCCTTCAAAGTGTAAGCACCCTGACAGGTCCCTCTCCTCACAGAAGCCGAGTGCTGGGTCTGTAAAAGGCAAAGAGCCTGCCACTCAACCCCTCGGTGGCTCCAGCAGAGAGGGTAAGGTTGGCAGTAAGGGTCCCTTAGACGTGTTCCCTGACATCCTGGCTACCCAGGGCAAAGCAGTCAATGTGTTTGGGCAGGGAGAAAGTAGGGTCACTATCACTCTCCACACTGAAGAGAGTACTCTAGATGCCAAACTGAAAACCACCAATGGAGGCTGTCCCCAAGAGATACAGGAAAAGCATCCACCCAGACAAGGACATCCAGGGTTCAATGAAGCAGTAGACCAGAAACTTCTCACTTCTGGTGAAAAGCAAAGCCTGTCTCCAAAGCATTCAAAACCATCCACTGTGAAAGACGGCCCCACTCTGGGCAGACAGACAGACAAAAGCCCAAGTCAACAGGCTTCCACTGGGGACAGAAGGTCAGAAGGAAAGAAATGCCCAGAAGCACTTTATGTTCCAGCCCCAGAGGGCTACAAGCTGGAGGCCAGCCCTTCCCTGCACCATGGTGAGAGCCGACTCAAAGGCCCCGACAGGCCAGCCATGGGGAAGGGCTTCTCAGAGTCCAAGGGGAAAGGGCCTAGTCCTCAGAAGCCACTGTCTGAAACAGGCAAGCCCAGCGGGATGAAACGGTCACCCTCTGCCACTGCACAGAGTTCTCTCCGCTCAGCTGGTCCCCCAGGAAAGTCTCTGAGCTATTCAGCCAGCTTTCCTGAGGCCCAGCCTGCAGTACGAGAGGTCACCGCGGCAGCCACCAGCAGCCCCTCATCAGCCAAGGCTATCACAGGGACCTCAGAATCCCCAGCCCCCAGCAGCAGGGACCACAGGAAGTCCCAGTCTGGGGGAGATGGCCGAAGCCAAATGACAAAGAGTGACTCTCTGCCCTCCTTCCGCCTCTCCAACTCTGCCCTGGAGTCACAACTCCCAGACCCACAGGTGCCCAGCACAGCAGGTCACCGGGACAGGGCATTGTCAGTAACTGCTACCACAGGGGAACCCAAAGGGAGAGAGCTTACCCAGCCTCCCCCAGCCAGGAAACAGAATGTGGGCAGGGAGGTGACCAGAGCACCCCCAGCCCAAAGCACAGACCGCCCCCTCCCTCTCTCCTCTGAGAAGGACTTTGTTGTGCGGCAGAGGAGGGCCAAGGAGAGCTTGCGTAGCAGTCCTCACAAAAAGGCCTCCTAACATGCAGCCTTGGTGCAGGGCTGAGACCCCACCCGAGCATACTTGTAACTGGGTCTTTGCCACCTTACAAACCAGCACTGTATGGGAATGTCCTCCAAGCAGAGCTCAGAGGCTCACTGAAGAGGAGGAGGAGGAGAGATGGAAAAAGGGAACTTTTTTCCAGATGCCTTCCCAGTTGTAACCGGTAAAACTGTTGCCAGATAGTGTTTGTACAAAACCTACCTTTCCAGCCCGGTGTGCTGGTAAGGAAGTCTCGCTGTACATACCTAGCAAAATGTGTTTGGTTCGGGGTGTAGAGTGTGTACCTTGCTGCTGACCACCTTGTTGACCGAAGTGTTTCTAAAAGATGATGTTTGTTTTAACATCTAACCCTAATGTAGTAATGAAGCAAAGTGGTCAGAGCTGGGTGTGTGTGAAAATAGAAACCCACCTATGATCGCATATGTACACATCCACCTACGTGTTTTGGTCTGTGGTTTGAGAATAGTTCAAGGCTCCATTTGTATAAGTAGAGTTAAAGATGAAAGAAAGCCCTAAATACAGTAAGTAGATGGTGAGTTTTTGTGTGTATATTTAACCACGATCTTTGATCATACAGAATCTGGCTACATGTATTTCTGAGCTGCTGCATTCAGGCCCCCTCTGCTAGGAGTGGCCAGGACAGGTGGAGCCAGGCATCTATTTGACAGCCCTTGTAGGGGACATTTTGACCCTCAGGTCCAAGTTGCTAAAACGGCAATTGTCATTGTCTCTGGGTTATATGTCTGGTTTTCACCTGAGGGCTCGCAGGGACTAGAAACACACTGCAGGTCAGCTTTCTTCTTTCTTTCCCTCCTTTCCAAGCTCCTACCCTCAGGCCTTTATGCTGTGAGTCCAAGAAGCACATGTTTATGGTAGGTGCTGCACTAGCCCTGCCCAGGAGAAAACAGGAAAATCACTGGTTGCACACAGATCTGCTAATACTTAGGTGGAGTGATATGCATTAGGCATTGGAAGAGGTTTTAAATTTGCTTTTGTTGAGGAAGAGGGGGTGGGGTGGATTTTGGCATCATAGCATATATATTAAAGAATAATCAGGACATCAGATACATTTTAATACATAGCTGGGGCCTTATGTTGTAGATGAAGCTTGCTGTTTTTAGCAAGTTCCTGGGTTTCACATTCATTTCTGATGCATCGAGTAGCTCCATACATTTCATAACACGATCTCTTTATTTGTATGCAAAAAATTACTGTATTAATAAAGAACAGCATTTTGTAACAAAGAGACTGGAGCTATTTGGTGCTTGAATGTGACCATCCTTTTTACTTTTGCTAAGCCTTATTTAAATTTTGTATACCATGAAATATGTAGAGTCTGTCAGATCATTTTAGTGCCGAGGGTTTTTCTGATTTGTTTCTGTTGTCGCGTTTTTTTTTTTTGTTGTTGTTGTTTTTTTTTTTTTTTTTTTGATGGCTTGTTTTGGACTGTAAGATGGCACTTGCTGAAATAAGTACTAAGTCACGATGCAGATACGTTTTTATAAGATGCTTGGGATCCATAGCAAGACTTGGTTGTGTAAGAGGGAAAAAATTTACAAATGAATAATGAATCTAGCACCAGACCCCTTGAGGGTGTCTTGGTAGCTTTCCACCATAAGCTTGTTTATGTGAGCTCACCCTGTGGACTGTAAATCACCTCATAAGGTTGTAAGCACTCCAGAAACAGAGGCATCGCATCATTGACTGCTTGGTTGCCTGTTTTTGTAAAGCCAGTTGGTGATGAGAAAAAAAAAAGAATGGAAAAAGGAGTGTCCTCTTACCCCTGTCTGTCTCCCCACCACCATACAGTTCTAGCCACTCCCCATCACTACATTGTGAAACTGTATAACAAATATTTTTACAAGAACTCAAATGGGTCTCAGAAATGGTCTCAAAGCTTATAATGCATATCTGGTTGGCAGATCTAATAGCCCGATCCTTCTCCACTCAGACATCAGGACGGGTCTGTCCAGGAGGTAGTTCATGGTTTACAGCCTTTGCTTTCTAACTGTCTGGTTTTCTTTAAAGCACAACTCGCTGCTTGTTTACAAAGGATATTTTTATGTATATTTTGTATAGTGTATTATCATTTGCCAAATATGTTTTTGCATTTTGGATGAGTAAAGAGTACTTAAGGTTGCTTACATGTGATACCTGTTTGTTGTTGTGAATCTCCCCCAACCAGCTGGTAGAATTTCTCTGTGTTCTATTTGGTCAGTCTCTGTGTGGTTGTAAGATGTGCCCCTCAGTAGGACTCCCAGCTGTAGATTTACCAGCTTCAGTTTGTTAGGATCTGTGCAATAAAAGTGTTTGCAGTCTTATTTTCTCCAAGAAATCCCCCCATGAATGTCATAATTGTTGTATATTGAACAAATATTTATACTTATGCAGTTGCATAACATTGAATAAAAATTTAGCATGAAAGATAACTGATATGCTTTATGTATTTTTTTCACATATGTACACATGCAGGCCACCTTCCAAAATGTTACAGATGATCACTCAGGTTCTTTATGATTAGTTTTTGGTGAGTTGGATGGTTTGTCTGTTTTCTTTTTGCTGTACACAAATAGTTTGTTCTTCAAGAGAAATCGTCCAGCTTATTTCTGCTTTGTTTTGCCCCCAACCTTCTTTCTGTTCACAGAACATACCAGCATGCATTCCCTCTGTTCACCACTTTCTCAGGAAAGAGATCTTGTCTCCCATTGCTCATCAGGTTCTACAATCTCACTCTAACCATTACCCCCAATTTCAGAAACCCCCTTTCCCTACTTCTTCCTTCCTGGCCTAAAGAAGAATCTACATTTGGTAGTTTACAGTCTTCCTGTCATTCTTACTACCAGGGCGTAGCTTCTGCATACTATCAACATTGGTTTGAAGGGCACCCAGTGCTACTTGGCTAAGTGCAAAGACTACTTCACAACATCACATATGTGGACCATTGTCTCACCCCATGGCCAGTGTCCCCCAACACTACTCCCTTTAGTTCAAACCAGACATTTTCTATGCTCATTTCCCTACTCACACATGGATACCCATGTCATCACACAAAACTCCAAACACATGCATTCCCATTCTGTTTAATGTTCCTTCCTTCTCTAAACTATGCTGTGTTCCCCATCTTTTTCAGATCACATCCCAAGTTTCTACCTAAATTATTTCTCTCTTTGGTAAAACAAAACAAAAACCTGTCCGATCAGTTTCACCAACTGTTACTCTGTTCTAGTACTTCCCCTGTTTCCTGCTCTGAGCAGCATTGCTTTAGACTGTCATAGCCTCTCCTCTATGTGACTCTGAAAGCTTCCTAAGTTTCCCTGAATCTTAGCATTCTGTCTTAGTTTGGGTTTCTATTGCTGTGAAGAGACTCTAATGACCATGGCAACTCTTATAAAGGAAAACATTTAATTGAGGCTGGCTTACAGTTTCAGAAGTTTAGTCTATTAGCATCATGGCTGGACATTGCAGATATACAGGCAGACATGGTGCTGGAGAAGGAGCTGAGAGTTCTACATCTTGAATCTGCAGGCAGCAGGAGACTGTATATGATACAAGGCCTAACTTGAGCATATATGAGACCTCAAAGCCTGCCTCCACACTTGACACACTTCCTCCATCAAAACCACACTTGCTCCAACAAGGCCACCCTTCCTAATAGTATCACTCCCTATAGGCCAAGCATTCAAACACATGAGTCCATGGGGCCATACCTATTCAAACCACCACACCCTTCTGCTCTTCACAATACCCCTAGAGAGGTGGTGGTGGTTTTTTTGTTTGTTTGTTTGTTTGTTTGTTTGTTTTCAACACACACTATGTTATAGCTTCTGCTTTACATATTTAAAAACCTCCCATAGTTGTTGAGCCCAGTTCTTTAAACATCCTCTCTTAGTCTATCTTTTAGGACCTTTTATGTTGTTTTTAAGAAAGTTCCTGGTACTTTATAAAAAGAGATTTATTTAGTTCACAGTTCTGGAGCTGAAAGCCCAGAATTGGATAGGTCTTTTTGTTCTGCCTCTGGCCAGGGCTTCATGGCAGAGGCTCTTATGATAGTGGGAGCAATTGCAGAGAGATCATATAGCAAGATGGGAAGCCAGAGACTTGGGGACAGACTTGTTCTTTTTCTGTATAGAAAGCTGTCCTTGTGAGAACCAATCAAAGCCCAAGAGAACTACATTAATCCCTTCCAAGGGCAATATTCTCAGTGATATAACCACCAGGCTTTACCTCAGTACTGCCATACTGGGGACTGAGCTTCCAACATTTAATTACTTCCAAAAGTAACAGAATACATAACCCCAACTAGTAAGTATACATTGCTCAGACACCCAGAAAAGCTTTTCCTGGCAGCCTATGGGATTCACTGTATTATCTTGCAATTTTCTGTTTCTCCATGTGTATCTTTGTGAGATCCAAGCTTTCCATTCATATATTTTTTCTATAATCACAAACATAGGAAATGATTATTTCCTTAACTGAACTGAAGAAACGTTAATGCCTATTACATGTGACAAGTTTACCACCAAGTATTACATCATATGCTAGATGCAAATCTTATTCACGCTGTATGTCCTTGAGTTATGTGCTGTTTCACTGTCACCATTGGGAAACCAAGACCCAGAAGACAGAAGTTAAAAAGCAGCCTAACCTTGATGATTTGAAGACCCAGGATTTGAACTTCTACATTCTGACTGGGCAACACACACTTGCCTTTTGCCTCCAGCCAGGTCTTCTTCCACCCTCTCTTTGGAAAAAATAGAATACATAAGGGGCCAGAATCACAACATAATTCTTCCTGTTGAGATGCTCAGTTTAACAGATGATTATGAACATGGTACTTGATAACATGCTATGTAGAAAAGCTCAGAAATGAAGGAAAACCATATAGAGGATGTTAAGCACATGGGTTTTCAGAACCAATAGCAGCCATAACAATAGTAGTTACTCAGCCAGTTTCTAGTGAGAATGTGACTGCATGAAGATTAAAGTTGCAAAGCTACCTCTGATCCAGACTGAGAAAAACTAAGGAGCTCAGTAAAAGGCAGACAATGGACTGTTGTGCTCCTGTGAATTTAGCCACCGGGATGGAATTCCCCATGTTAGCTACACAGTCCTATTGAAGACTTTTAAAGATGCATCTATTTTTAGTTATGTATATGAGTGTACACTCACACATGTATGCACAGTTGTGCCCAGTTTGCATGTCTTGTGCCCATGGAGGCCGGAAATAGGTATCAGATCCCCTGGAACTAGAGTTGCAGACAGATGTGAGCTACTATTGGGTGCTGAGAACTGAACCCAGGTCCTCTAACAAGAGCAGCCAGTACTCTTAAACATTGAGCCATCTCTCCAGGCCCCATTTATTTAAAATGTAAGTATAGTTAAATAATTGAGGTGGTCATATTTCTCTGACAAACTGAGGATTACATCCTTTTTTAGCCAAGGCATTGTTTTTAGAGAATATCTAATGATGGGGGCATAGCTTTCAGAAATTATAAATTGCCGTTTGGCATAGGAATGGAAATTGGGTAGGGATAGGTCTAAGATAAGATTGCTTAGATAAATATAAGAGGAGAAATCACTTCCAAAAAATCCCAAACAAACAAATAAAAAGCCCTAATCTACTCATGAGAGTCATCAATCCTATTGGCCACCCAACAGTCAAACTCTGGCATACACATGAGCAGCATGGGTATCTTGCCTGTTCTGCCTCAGAAAGCTGGGCAGAGATGAAAATTCTGAAATTTTAATAAGCTCTTTAATGAGTCAAATGGTACTTACTATTTATTTGACCACACCAAAGAATTGCCAGACCCACACGTCTATTTCCTCCGGTGCTCTGATGTACAGTCAAGGTAGAGGAGCAAAGACAACAAATTTCTCACCTTGACAGTGTCATTTGAGTTACCTCCTTACTCCCTGAGAAGTCATCAATAGAGCTTTAAGATATGTCCACATAACAGCTAGTGTGATTACCTTGAGTTTAAGGACCCTTCCCATTCAAAGTGTACCTAAGAATGCATGTATCCCTGGAACGTCAAAGCAAGCTAGAAACAGATTGTAGGTCCTACTCCTGACCCACTGATTTTTCTACATTTTAACATAATAGCCCACTTAAGTTTGAGAACCTCTGTTAGCATTGCTTTTCAGATGTCCTAAAAGATGGTTACCTTAGACCTTTATCAAACATACAGATTCTGAGGGCCCATCTCAAAGCCACTGACTTAAAAATCTCCAGGAAGGGGCTGGAGAGATTACAGCACTTAAGAGTACTGGATGCTCTTCCAGAAGACACGCTCCATTTCCCAACACACAGGTGGTGGTGGCTCACAATCTTCTATAACTCCAGTCTCAGGAGATCCCATGCCCTCTTTTGACCTCTATGGGTACTGCCTACAAATGGTGCACAGATATGCATGCAAAAACACCCACCCATTAAATACATTTTTAAGCTTTTCTCCAAACCCACACTTCTGGAGAAGCCTGGAAAATGGTTTGAAACCAGTGGGTGTGAGGGGCAGGTGATTCTTCTGATTAGTGTATGGGCAATGCTGGCATAAGTGTGTGCTAACCATGTGCTCAAACTTATTTCCAGCTAGTGTGTGACAATTATTGCTTTAGACCCTTTGATTCAGGCCACTCATGATTAGTTAGAAGGAAGTAATTTAAATGCTTGCTTACCTACTTCATATACTTTGCAGTGGCTGCCACCTGCCTTCTTCCTTGAATCTCTGCATAATCCTTCAAATAGCATGTGGTTTTTTCTATTTTCCAGGTGAGGAAAACAGCCCCACACAGGTTGACAACCTTTCTATACATTGCCAAGTGGCCTAGGATGCTGGGCTACTCTTAATGAGCTAAACCATCATTCTTTAACACAGAAAAACCATAGAGTACTAAATCACACATTTTATAATTGGTGGAAAATCACAAGCAAAGGATGCTAATTGTTTTCTATAACCTGACTCCTTTATTAGTTCTAATTAATCAGCAATTTTCCACCTAGCATCTTTGGTTCACAACACAAATACAACATGTAGAAATCTAGCTGTATCAACTACAAACACTTGCTTCCTTCAATACAGGTCAAATAGTAGGAACTTGATGGTAAAGTAATACTCAAAATCTATTTCCCTCCTAGTGGTATGTTTAGTTCATTCCTCAAGACAATACATTTGTGTTCTTCTCTACTCTAGTTAATATTACACATGCCTTATACAGTAAAAACTAGATGTCACCAAGGCTTTGGCAAAGCTCTTGTTTTATTACTTTTTCATATTTGAAGTTAGTTACCCTATTCAGGGTCATTCTCAAGAGTTCAGACACCTCAGATTCCTGACTGTAATCATTAGCCCCTCTCCTCACAGTGAAAACACTGCAGCAGCTCAGAGGCAAGGTTATTTTCTCATATCTGCAGTTGAGGATGAACTCTTTGTCTTGTTCAACAGAAAATTTATTTTGCCAGTTTAGTGGCATTTATTGACAAAGAAAACCACAGCTGATTAGAATCAGGAAAGTCTTCAACTCCTGACAGTCATCAGACAACACTGGTAGGAAAATAGAAGCAAAGAGAAGCAGAGGAAAGATTCATTGGCCACAAATTTGTCCCCTAGTCAATTAGTTATACAATAAGCTGTTTCTAATTTAAGTGATTAGCTGGCTACAAGGCTTTCTTTTACTAGCCAAGTTCAGCTACTGTGATTAAACTATAGTGTTTTTGGTTCATTGGCTTCAGTTCAATGTGCCAAGTCTAAATCCATGGCCTCCCACAAATCCTATTCAACAATTCCTCTTTTGGCCATGTCCCTGCCATTTGAGAACCTGACCAGGATCTAAGCCAGTGCCTCCACTCTCAGGAGATGTCATCTATAGATTATGGTGTACTGATGATCAGACCTTTGAGTTGTCCTTCCAGATTAGAGACCAGTAAGACTCTGAGGGAACTCAGTGCTCAGGAAGAATAATAAAACTATTAGGACAGTCTCTGGAGCATGCTTCCTAGTCAGGGTCTTTCCGAAGAATCAAAAGTCAGACAACTCAAGAATAGGCCAGATAAGGTGTCTACCCATTTTACCCAGCCTGCTTCATTGTCTTCTAACTCAATATCCATAGTCCCGTTATATTTATGCACATATAGCACACATTACTTGAGACAGGCTCCTTCCCTCCCTGTTAGGCTGCTAAATTAGCTGGCACAGGGATAATGTGTATCTAGAGGGTTAATTGCTCACCTCATCTTGTTGAGTTAGAAGCATAGGGACACACAATTAACCAAGTAATTGCCTTATTGTGATAGTCTTCTGTATCTTGAGGAAAGGTGTCCATGTCTGAAGCTTCTGGGAAGCTTTGCCTTGTCAGTGTTACATGAACTTCTAACAGGAACACCATTAAAGGAGTCTAGGGGCTTCCTGAAGTTGGAAGACACAGACTTGCAGCTCTGAAGCTTTACTTCAACCTATGTTGTAAGGGCTTAAAAATAGACACCACCTCCACCTCTCCCCCATAGCTATAATTATGCTGTGCACTCCATGTCAGAGTGGCAATTATGACTCAAAGACTGAGAAACATTGAAGCCTGCTCTGGGTTCACATTTAACATGGAATTGCTTTTCCAATAGGCCACTGTGGGCAATATGATTTGACCAGTCTTGAGGCATTTACTTGACTTGCAAATCTCACCTGTCTTGGCACAACCAGGCTTAGTATAAAGGCAGACAAAACAGTCCCTGGATTTCAGTCAACATCTCTTCTTCCTGATGTAGGACTGGCTGTCCTAGGAAGAGTTTCTCCACTACTGTTATAGGAATTCTTTACCTTGTCCAGGAATAACATCTTCACACTATCATAAACCTATAGCAGGATTTTTTCAGTGAATTTACTTGGTGATGATAACACTTCAAGCCAGAGAAAACACCACCTAGGAAGTGATGTTGCTTGAGGTGGCTGTATGTATTAGTGTTTTAGTTAGGGTTTCTATTGCTGTGAAGAGACACAGGACCATGGCAACTCTTATAAGGAAAACATTTAATTGGGGGTTAGTTTCAGCTTACAGTTTCAGAGGATCAGTCATGTGGGGAGCGTGATGGCATGCAGGCAGATGTGGTGTTGGCTACATCTTGGTCAAAAGGCAACAGGAAGTCAGCTGAGACACTGAATGGTATCCTGAGCATTGGAAACTTCAAAGTCTGCCCCCACAGTGACACACTTCCTCCAACAAGGCCATACCTACCCCAAATAAAGCCACTCCTTATGAGATAATGGGGACTAATTACATCCCAACTGTCACAGTTATTGTACTGCTGTGCTAGAGCACCATGCCAATATCACTTATAGAAAGAAGTCATTCATATCACCACACTGTAGTCAGAGACCAGATGAGACTTCACTAGAAGAGTCACAGAACTAAGAAAACCCAGTGTCTATTCCAGTTTTTAAAGATTATTAGTTAGGATCAGATCAGAAATGTCAGGTTTTTATTTGAGTTTCATACATTTTAATTTTATTTTTAATTTATGTGTATGAGTTTGTGTGAATACATGTGCAACACATACATCTAGCAAACCACAGAGGGCACCAGGCCCCCAGAGTTACAGTTGCAAGCAGTTGTGAACCACCATGTAGGTACTGAAAATTGAACCAGTCTCCTCTCCAAGAGCAGTAAATATTCTCAACACCTGAACCACTCTCTAACCCCTCTTATTTTTTTTCTTTGGAGAACATTAGCATATCCACACAAATATAATCCAGTGAGATTCCAGGACCATTTATTTAGTATGCTAAATTTTGTGGAAGGCAAGTAGGTCTAATGTTCATCTCCATCCAATAATTTCAAAGTTCACATAATGCCTTATTTTGCCAAATTCCAGAATAAGACTCTTCATGGAGTAAGAAATGTAAGCAAATTACTATCCTGCAGACTTGTATCTTTGATATGGGTGCTCAAGTCTCAGAGATACTTTAATTACTCTCTAATTTTAACCAGCTTGGTCAAAATGCTTTTTCATAAGATTCATCTTCTACAGATCTGAAACCATTCATTCAATAATTTATCCTAATATGTCTTTTTCTTTCTTTGGAATAACCAGTCATTCAGCTTTAGACCAACAGAATCATTTTAAAAAAATAACAAAAGAATGTGTCTTTCATACTTTAAAAAGGGGTTATTCTAAATTATGTGTATGCTTCTGTGTGGATATGAACCTGTGACTGTAGGTGCCTATGAATACCAGAAGAGGGCATTGGATCCCCAGAGCTGGCATTAGTAGTAGTAGTGAGCTACCTGGTGTGGGTGCTAGAATCCACCTGTGCTACTTTACTGTGCAATAGCAGTAGCCCCAAACACTGAGGCATCACTCAAGCCCCATCCCTTGGATCTGAAGTCATAGACAGATAATTGTGAAGCATATGACATGGGTGCTGGGAACTGAACTTGAGCCCTTTGTAACATCAGCAAGTGCTCTTAACCACTCAGCCATCTCTCCATCCCTAACAGTATAGAATTTCAAAATGCTATCCCACACTTGACAAGAGATTGATGCTTGCTTACTCTTGTCTTAGTCTAATAACCTTCTAAATTATAGCCTCAATGGATTTGAAAACCATTTAGAGAACATCCCATCCAACAGCCACAGAACACATACTTACATTATTTTCATTAACACATTAAAAAAGAGAGAGTAAGGATAGACCATGTATTAGGGCTATAGAGATAGTTCAATGGCTTCCATAGGACCCAGGTTCAGTTCCCAGCACCCATGTTGAGTGGCTCACAGCCACATGTAATTCCCACTCAAGGAAATATGACAGCTTTTTTCTGGGTTCTGTGGGCATCTGCACACGTGTGTTAAACACATACACTTAAATATTTTTAATTGATTTGAGATAGGGTCTCATTATGTAGCTCTGGCTGGCCTATAATTCCCTATGTACATTAATCTGGCTGGAACTCACAGAGTTCCACCTGCCTCCTCAGTGCTGGAATTAAAAGTGTGTTCCCCAATGTCTAGTCAAACTGAATAGTTATATGGAGAAGAGTGAAATTAGATCCTGCCACCTAAAGATCACCTGCACAAAACTCAACTCAAACATATCAAGGAATGAAACATAAATCTGATACCCTGACTCTCATAGAAAGAAAATAGGGAAAATATTTGAACTCATAGAAACAGGGAGAAAATTTTGAACAGGACCCATCAGGAATTAAGGCCCACACTGACAAGTGAGACCTCATGAAACTAAAAGTTTCTGTATAGCAAAGGACACCATGAGGCAGCTCACAGAATGAAAAAAGAAAAAGTCCCTACCAGCTATATATGTGACATAGGGTCAATGTTTTGAATATACCAAGAACTGAAAAATCTAAACAAGAAAGCAAAAAAAAAAAAAAAGAAACCCCACCAAAAACAAACAAACAAAACAGAGGCATGGGAGACTATCCACCATGCCCCTCTGAAACTATGTAGAGTCCCAAGACCCAGAAGGCCAGACAGAGGCCTGCAGAACCAGTCCACCCACCCTGCCTGATTACTATGCCCCACTGCACAGCTCACCCTGGAGAATACATGGTGTCCTGTGACCACACCACATGTAGGTCCCCTCCCTCCAGACCACCACCTCATCCACCGAGACACACCAGAATGACATGACATCTTGCACCCTTGACTCCAGATAGGGATCCTCAGCTTCAAGTAAGGAAGTTGTGGCATCCTGCTCCCTGCCCAAAAGGAACAGTGTCCACTCCAGCCCCTGACACAGACTTCTAAAGAGCAACTGCAAGAATCTTCTAGGTCTACAGTTTTGTTCCTGGTCTAAGTTACAACCACCCTTATCTGATCTGGGACTCTTCTGGGCATATCTGGGCATATCTGGGCACATCAGCATAGAGTTGCCCCAAGACTGAACCAAGCACCATTCAGCTGGTCCATAACCTGACAGAATGGGGTAACAGCAAACAAAGATCCAATCACCCTCTTAACAAAAGTGAGACCAGACATCCATACCAACAAGCTCCACCAATGATCTAACTTCAGATACTGAGGTCCCATCAAACAACATGAATAACCAAGGTAACATGTCTCCTCCAGAAATCAGCACCCCCATCATAATGTTCCTTAAGAAAAACAATTTATCTTAATAGCTATTAAAAGTATGTCAAGGAATTAAAAGAGGATATGAATAAATACCTGAATAAAGACTGTTAAAACAGAAATAATGAAAACATTCAAGATATGAAAACAGAATTTGATAAAGAGACTCTCTGAAGAAAAGCTGAGATAAAATAAAACTATAAATTAAAAGACTTGGGAGCTGGAGAGATGGCTCAGAGGTTAAGAACACTGGCTGCTCTTCCAGAAGACCTTAATTCATTTCCCAGCAACCACATGATGGCTCATAGCCATCTATAATGAGATCTTGTGCCCCCTTCTGGCCTTACAGGGTACATGCAGACAGAACACTATACATAATGAATAAATAAATCTTAAAAAAATACTTGGAAACAAGCTTGGTGGAAAGCTGCACCAACAGATTGGATCAAATGGAAGAGCATATCAGACCTCCAATACAAAGAAGAAATGGATTATCCAGTTTATAAAAATATTAAATAAATCAAACCAGGAATGGAACATGCAGGAACTCAGGAACACCAGGAAAAGACCACTCCTATGAGTCACAAACAAAACAGAAGGGGAAGGAACTCAAGTCAAAAGTACAGAAAATATTATCAACAAAAAATTGAAGAAACTTTTCAATGTCCCATCCACTCACATAAGTAGTTTTTCCACTGGGGGGCGAGCAACTGTAGCCTGTGGCTTGCCTGTGAGGTGGGAAGGCCCACCCTAAATGTGGGCCACTCCTGAGCTAGAGCCCTGGGCTGCATAGAAATGGGAATGAGAACACCAGCCCTCATGGCTCTGCTTGCAGACTGCACAGGTAAGGTGACCAGCTGCCTCTCATTCCTGCTCCCAGGACTCCCTTCCATGATAGACTATATCCTTCATCTGTGAAACAAAATAAACCACTTCTCCTTTAAAAAAATCATGGAAGAAAATTTCCCAAATATAAGGAAAGATATGTCTATCAAGGTGCAAGAGGCATACATAACACCAAATAGACAGGACCAGAAAAGATATCCCCTGTGTCACAAAAATCAAAACACCAAATGAATAGAGCAAAGAAAGGAGATTAAAAGCTTCGAGAGGACCATGCCACATATAAAAGGCAGGCCCATTAGAATGACACCAGACTTTTAAAAAAATTTATTATTTTAAACAATTTTAAATTTAAAGATATTTTAATCATTTTCTTCCCCTCTCCCAAGTTCATCCAGATCACAACAGCAAAATACAATGACAAAAATGCTTAAAACCTAGAAAAAAACATCACCACAAAACAAAACTGAACACCAAACTGTAACAAATAAAGGAACACACACACACACACACACACACACACACACACACAGAGAGAGAGAGAGAGAGAGAGAGAGAGAGAGAGAGAGAGAGAGAGAGAGAGAGAAAGAGAGACAGAGACAAAGACAGACAGAGAGACAGAGAGACAGAGAGAATCCAAAATCCATCACCACCAACAAAACTGTAGTCCATTATTTCTTGGTCAACTACTCCTGAACATGAGATCTTCCTGGAGTGGCTGATGTATCAGTGTCATTTCATTGGAGAAAACTGATTTTCCCTCTCCCAGCAGCTATAATGACAGTTCTTTTCACCCTTACCATAGTGGCTAGTTTACACTCATTGATTCATACATTTGTAAAATATATATAACAAAATAAAATATAATAAAACAAAAAGTATGACATCAAAGTCTGATATGACAGACCAACAGGAAGAAAAAAGCCCAAGAGAAGGCACAGGAGTCAGAGGCCCGCTTGCTCTCACACTCAGGAATCCCATACAAACACTAAGTTGGAAGTCTGGTACAGACTCATGAAGGCCTTGTGCATGCTTGCTTCAGTCTCTGACTTCAAATGAGCTTAGCTCATGTTGACTTAGAGGGCTTTATTTCTCTCTGGCTCTACCTCTTCTTCTGCAAGGGTCCCCAACATCTGAAATTTCAATGATGACTTTTGAGAGCCATAAGAGCTTGAACTGATGATATTCTACAAACTCTGAAAGACCACAGATGCCAGCCTAGACATATATCCAGCAAAACTATGTCAGTCATAATCAAAGGAGAAAGAAACTTTCCATGAAAATAAAAGATTTAAAGAATTTTTGCTCACTCTAAGAAAATGCCATCACAACAGCAAAATAGCAGAAATAAATGAACAGTATTTAAAAAATCTCAATATTAATTGTCTCTCTGATTTTTAGAGACATTGACCAAAGGAATAGAATTAAGGACCCAGACATAAGTTTGCACACCTACAGCCCAGTAATTTTTATTGAAGAGGCCAAAAATAAACAGTTGAGAAAAGACAGCATCTTCAACAAACAGTGCTGGTCAAACTGGATAGCTGCACATAGAAGAAGTAAACTAGATCCTTGTCTCTCATCCTGTACAAAAGTCAATTCTGAATGAATTAAGGACCAATACCCTTAATCCGGTAAGTGGGAAAGTAAGGGATATGCTTGAACAGGAAAGGGCTTCCTAAATAGAATGCCAGTAATACAGGCATTAAGAGCAACATTGACAAATGAGCCCACAGGAAACAATGATTTTGTATAGCAAAAGATACCACCATTCCAGTGAAAAGATGGCCTACAAAATTGTGGGAAAACCCCTTTACCAGCTATATATATTACAGAGGGATAGTGTAGAGACCATAGAAAGAACAACAACAAAATTACCCACCCCCCAAAAAAAACAAACAACAAGAACATAGCCCAATTAAAAAATGGGGCATGGGACTTTTGAGAGTTTTCAAAGCACAAATAAGTGAAAAACATCTTTTTAAGTGTTCAACATTCTTTCCGTTAGAAAAACACAAATTAACACACTACTTTGAGAGACTGGAGAGATAGGTGGTTAAGAGCACTTATTGCTCTTGTAGAGGACTGGGGTTCAGTTCCCATCACCCACATAACTTTTCACAATGGTCTGTAACTCCAGTTCCAGATCTGACGTTGTCTTCTGAACTCCATGGGCACCAAGTCTGCCTGTGATGCCTATATATACATGCAGGCAAAATACTCATGCACATAAGTATAAATAAAATTTTATGTAAAAAATCCCTACATTGAGAGTTCATATTACTCCAATAAGAATAGCTAGGATAAAAAAACAAAAAACAAAACAGCAACAAACAAATGACCTCAAGTTTTGGCACAGATGTAGGGGAAGGAAAACACTTATTTGCTGTTTGTGAGAGGACTAACTAGTACAGCCTCTATGGAGATCAATGAGGAGATGCCTCAGGAAGTTAGGTGTCACATGATCCAGTTGTATCACTTGAGCACATACATACCCAATAGACTCTGTCTCTATCTTATACAGAGATACCTGTTCATTCATGGCCGTTGCTGTTCTATTCATAATAGCCAAGACAGCAACAGCCTAAATAGCTATCAGCTGAAGAATGGCTAATGAAAATGTGATACATTTATAGAATTATAGAATGGAATGTTATTCAACTGTCAAGAAAAATGAAATTAGGAGATACACAGGTAAATGGATGGAGCTGGAAACAACATCCTGAGTGAGGCAGCCCGGATGTAGAAAAGCAAAGATGCATGCTTTCTCTCATATACGGATGATGGTGTGTGTGTATGTGTGTGTGTGTGTGTGTGTGTGTGTGTGTGTGTGTGTGTGTGTGTGTGTGTGTTGTATAGGTAGTATGTAGGCTTGTGTTTTAATGCCCAAAGAGGTTAGGAAACTAGTAAGGGAATGTATGAGAGGGGGAAATCTTGCAAAGGAATAGAAATAGACTACAGGGATATGAAGGGAAAAGAGGAATAATGGAACAGGTTAAATGGGTTTGGGGATGGGAGGACAGGGTAGAGAAGTGGGTACGGGTAATGATAACTAACATTCATCACTTTTGAAACTGTTGTATAGAAACTCTCTACTGTAGAGCCTTCCTAAAATATGCACATATATACATACAAAAGTAGTTTAAGTGTAGGTACCCTACACTGGCATGGGTAGAGGGAGATGTGTGGGGGCAACAATAATGCTTCTTCCAGACACCATAGATCACCAAATGAACAGCTCAGTGCTAGGGACCCCTTTTTGTGTTGTTGATCAATGAGAGCTCACAGAACTCCCCCAAAGATTACAGGCTGTTGCCACCACTCATGGTTACCCTTCAGAACTGGGTGCTAAGACCATGCTGCTAAACAATGGAACATGGAGAGACGAAGTTGTTACAGACCTGGGAACTTCACCTCTACTAGCTAACTTTCATAGGGATAGAAGGTGCTATGCATGCTACAGGGGGAGAAAAGTGGCCAGCAGTCACACCCCACTGCAAACCTTAGGAGCTATAATAATAAAACCTGGCCAGTCAAGATATGACCATTGGTATAATAGTGACATAAATGTTGAAGAAGTGTTTCACTAACTTTCAGACTGAAGTTAAGGCCTGTTACATAAGACAGAACTCATGCCTGATACCATTAACTAGTAAAAGTCCCATGGCTTTCTAGGTCATAGGTCCTTGGGGCCAACATAATACTATTATTCTGCTAAATGGGCATAGCAGTAAACTGCTTCATAAGTTCTTATCTTCATAAATGAATGCATTTCCAAATCCTCATCATTGAAGCTTCTCTTTACACTAGATGCTCTGTATTTATACTAATACTCTGTATTCCATTATACAGACACCTACAGCTGGTCGAATATAGAGACTAAAAAACTGTGGGCTGTTCATCTCTAAATAATTCAGCTATATCATATCTCCTCCCCTCAAGGCTCAGAGACCATCTTAGAAGGGCAGGAAGATTGTAAGAGCCAGAGGGAGTAGATATCTGCAGCAAAACAGTGTATCTGTATCCCATGGCAGGGCTATTGCATGCATGAACTCACAGTGGCTGTGACTGCAGGCTCAAGACCAGCAGATGTTCAATCCACACAAAATTCCACCACAGAGTCAGGAGATGGCTATGAAATCCTAACTATTAGTGATTGATGGCTGCTGGGAGAGGGAGAATCAGTTTTCTTCAATGACAGATCCCCTGAGGGACTACTCTTTATCTAAAAGATGTATGGATATCTCTATACCTATGCACATGCACACAGACAGGCAATGCTTTGTGGACTCAGTGAGGGTTTTTTGGGTTTTTTTGTTTGTTTGTTTTTTGGTATGTAGAGTTTGGAGGGGAAAGTGGTGGAGAGAAAGGGGAGTAATTGGAATGAAGGGAAAGGGGATGAATTTGATTAAAACACACTCCATGCATGTACGCAATTCTCAAACAATAAATAAGAAATTATAAAAATTCAAAGGCCATATATCAAGTCAAAAATTGTTTGACATGTTTAACATTTCAAATAATATCCTACATCTTTTCTGATTAGAGAGGGATGAAACTAGATATCAATAGCAAGGTAAATTTTAAAAATAACCCAAGGACATAGAGACCAAGTGAACTTAAAGAAAAAAAATGAGTTATTGAAGCAGTCAGAAGGGAAATTTAAAATTTCTTCAAATCGATCATTAGTTGAAACACAATCAATAACCATTTGTTAACATTTTTACCTCTTAATAAAATTTGTTTTCAATGAAAACATATGGAATAGTTGAGAATCCCTGGCATCAGCATTTCCCGGATATATACCATTTGGATGTCTAGAGACATTTCCTCATAAAACAATTGTCTTCATGACTACAATAGACCTAAAGGTACTGGCTTCTCTACTATATGACTCCAAGATGTTCCACTATCAGAATTTGTTCATTATCCACCACTAACAGACCAGCACATTGCATTTTATTAAATAATGGGCAGAAGACAGAAATTTGTGAATTTAGTCCACCGATTCACCAATTTGCAGATACTAACATAGAGGACTGTGAACAATTCTATTTTCTCATAGCACTTGACATAATTACTAATTTTCTGTATATGTATATATATATATATATATATATATGTATATATATATATATGTGTGTGTGTGTGTGTGTGTGTGTGCGTGTGTTCTTCTATGACACTCCATGATGGAGGAACTGTATTTATCCCATTTGTCATCTATTCCTGGTGCTAATATAATGTGTTACATAGACAAACAGGTGTCTGTTAAGTGAATAGTTTCCATTATTCAATATTTTCCAATTAGTCAGACACTTTACATATTTTTTTCCAGTGAAAACAGTAAATAGGTGTTTTTTCTTCAAAGCAAGTTCTAGAATTCTATTCCAGTCAAAGGTAATCAGAATATCTCCCAAAGTCAGGGTCTAATTTACCCTGATAAGACTCCCTCCTTAAACACACAATCAAATCAGAATTAATAATTCTGACTTAGTATTAAGTTTTAGTATCCAGTTTCTTTCTTTCTCTATGTAGTCCTGGCTGTCCTGGAACTCACTCTGTAGTCCAGGCTGGCCTTGAACTCACAGATATCATCCTGCCTCTGCCTCCTGAGAACTGGGATTAAAGGCATGCACCATCAACACTCAACTCAGTTCTCAAGTTTCTTAAAGACAAAGCCTACAAAAGGGATCAGTTCTTACAGTTCTCTGAAGATTATTCTATCCCATGACAGGGAATGCTGATATGGCAAGACAGAACTCATTAAAACCATCTCAAGGATCCTTCTAAGGGCTCCTCCATTGTTTTAAAAATCTACCTCACTCTGAGGATATTTTCTTTACCTCTTTTCTATTTTACTCATTTTAGCAAGGGCTTGAGCCCCCCCTTTTTGTGACTGAATCTCCCTCATTATTCCCTAAGGTTGCTGGTTGCAATCAGATTTCAGGTTCACAGACCAACATCTGCCGAGATAAACACATGCAGGACACCCACTTAGTGTACTTGGTCAGAGGCACACAGGCCTCTGTCTTTGTTCTTTCACTGGCAAAGTATTCAGAAATGCAGTCTTCCCTCTCCTTCCAAGCACAGAGAGGGTGATCTCTTTATTGAATAGAAATGCCCCTTACACATACAGATTCCCTTCACTAGATAGGTCTAAAAGGATAACTAACCCACTGGCAGCTTCGAATACCAGTCTTTGCTACAGTTGAGGCAACATAAACCTGGTTAATAGAAAGGGCTGGAAAGCATCTCCCTTGCTGGACCAAGATGTCTTACATCATAAAGTTGCCCAAGAAACAGATCTGGCTGATCTGAGGGTGCAACTTTACAACAGCTCTCTTTTCCCTTTATGTGGCCATTTAAAAGTTTCTAAGTGCTAGAGGAAAATGAACCTAATAGCTGGAGGGATATGGCTCAGTGATAGAGCTCTTTTTTTTCAGCCCAAGAGAGACCAGCCTTAGTTTCTATCTCCAACCATAGCAGCAGCATACACAATCTCATTATTTCTGTGATATCTTTGATCCTTGTCTAAACTACCCCACAAATAAACAATTCCATCTATATTAAAACGTCCTTGTCATAGTCTCTGTTTCTAAGATAGTTATAGAAAGTAAAGTAAAACACAGGAAACGGTGAAACACAACCTGCACATGTAAAATTCTAGCAAACAGTAAACACATATGGGGAGTTCTCATGGAATAAAATTAGCCAGAGTTCCAGACCCTGGGCCTCACTTACCATGAACTCCATAGCAGTCTTTTTGTCCTCCTAATGCACAAACTGACACTTGGCACTCACCGCTAAGGCATCAACCAACCTAGGATGATTCCATAACCTAGTCATTCTACTTATCTAGGGAACTCAGTTCTGTGTTCTTGTCTGAGCAAATGAGACTCTTGAAGTCTCTCCACGAGGCCTGTTCCTGTTCCGGCTGAAACCAGTTTAGTATCTAGCTGGCCTAGTCAGATACTGGAGATCTCTTCAAGAGGACCTGATCTTGTTTCTGGTTAAAACTTCCAACCCCAGTTTTGATTTTAAAACATTTGCTGAACCAAGCTCAGATAATACTAAACACAAATCCACAGAGCTTTAGAAGCCAAGAGAAAACCTACCTTTTGACTCCCAGGTAGAGAGCAAGGATTCAGTGGCCACAATATGTCCAGCAGGCTCAAGTGTGGAGTCCCAGAACTTCCAGGGTCCATAGACTCTACTTTGGATCCCCTGACTCTGTTGATACTGTTAAAAAAGTCCTTAAGTCAATCACATGTAGTCTAATCTAAGTGAAACACGCTCACTGGGCATCAGCTCCTAGAACAGGCTCCGAGAAGCCCCAACAACTCAAAGAGTATAAACAGGAAAACAGGAGTGAGGGGTTAAAGTTATAATTGGCTACAGCAAATCAACTAATCATCTAGCTGCTTACAACTTAACTAGTTAATTACAGCCTAATCACCTGGCTATAGGACATTGTGAAGCCAGCCGAAGTTCATTGACTGTCATTAAATATGATATTGGTTTGGTGTGTTAGACCCATTGTGGGTTCTCAGCCCCAAATCATTGCATCTTGCAAAATTTTAATTAATATCACAATAATACTTTGTAGATGAGCACTGTAAAAAGGTGGGGTGGGGAGCAGAATCTGTCTCAAGAGCCTAGTTTTCTGTGTAGTCAGTGACATGTTGGTCCAGCATACTCAGA